>NC_066396.1:13744296-14044296 GCF_013377495.2 Cygnus atratus | reverse complement strand
AATTAGAAGATCAGCAGGTGGAGCAATACTGGGAAGGCTTTGTTAAGCATGTCTCTGCAAGGCTTTTCCTTTCAGCTCTATTCTCTTGGTGTTTTTTCTTTTTTCTTTTCTTTTCTTTTCTTTTCTTTTCTTTTCTTTTCTTTTCTTTTCTTTTCTTTTCTTTTCTTTTCTTTTCTTTTCTTTTTCTTTTCTTTTCTTTTCTTTTCTTTTCTTTCTTTTCTTTTCTTTTCTTTTCTTTTCTTTTCTTTTCTTTTCTTTTCTTTTTTCTTTCCTTTTCTTTTTCTTTCCTTTCCTTTTCCTTTCCTTTCCTTTCCTTTCCTTTCCTTTCCTTTCCTTTCCTTTCCTTTCCTTTCCTTTCCTTTCCTTTCCTTTCCTTTCCTTTCCTTTCCTTTCCTTTCCTTTCCTTTCCTTTCCTTTCCTTTCCTTTCCTTTCCTTTCCTTTCCTTTCCTTTCCTTTCCTTTCCTTTCCTTTACGCTCCTTTCCTTTACCTTCCTTTCCTTTACGCTCCTTTCCTTTCCTTTCCTTTCCTTTCCTTTTCCCCTTCTTTTCTTTTTTCTTTTCTTTTCTTTTCTTTTCTTTTCTTTTCTTTTCTTTTCTTTTCTTTTCTTTTCTTTTCTTTTCTTTTCTTTTCTTTTCTTTTCTTTTCTTTTCTTTTCTTTTCTTTTCTTTTCTTTTCTTTTCTTTTCTTTTCTTTTCTTCTTTTCTTTCTTTCCTTTTCTTTCCTTTTCTTTCCTTTTCTTTTTTTTCTTTTTTTTCTTTTTTTCCTTTTTAGTGCCCATGCCCTATCTGTCTGCCTTAGGATGATAAGTTCCTAAAGCTTGAACCTGTTCTATTTATAAAGCACAAAGCACTCTATAAATTTAAGGATGTAATAAGAAAAGTGTCTGCTAACAACCTCTTAAAGGGTTGTTAGGCATTGGAATGGGCTGCCCAGGGAAGTGGTTGAGTTACCACCCTGGAGGTCTTTAAAAGACGTTTAAATGTTGAGCTTAGTGATATGATTTAGTGAAGGACTTGTTATTGTTAGGTCAGAGGTCGTATCTGGTGATCTTGGAGGTCTCTTCCAACCTAGACGATTCTGTGATTCTGTGATTCTGTGCATGGGTCACCCTAGTTATGTTACCTGGTTAAGTGCAAAGCAGGGAAATATAGAGATAGGAGACTCCCAACAGATCAGCTGAAATCAATACTTTATTCCTTCTTACTTGACTATTCCAGGTCAGCTTTAGGAAAATAACCATGAATCTCTTGCCAAGGGGCCAAGAGGAAAGAAATGGGACATATGGCACACAGTCTTCTGCATCGTGGGATTTAGAACTCTATGCGTGTAGCAGAAAGTGAAGACTAGGGAGAGGTGAGCCATTACACCAAAGATGCTAAGTATTTCTGAGCCAACTGGGCTGCTGCCTTGAGGTTCCTTACTAAACATGAAATAACACTTCTACCATCCTTCATCATTTAGGAAAATGCACTCTTATCCCCATAAAACTGTACTTCATCAGGGTCATGGATGAAGAGTGAAAGGAAACCAACCCAATGATGTTAGATCACATGCACTAAGTGGGAAATTACATCCTAATAAGATGAAACCAAGCTCAGCTAACACAAAATATGTTCTGTATCTTTTTGTGCTGAACATATTATTTATAATGTTGTGCAACCCAAGGAGTGAAAGATCAATTCTAATAAAATTAGGCAAATTAACAAAATATATATTAATAAAGACTAACATTAGAGAAATATAAACACCAAGAACAGGAAATTACCATATCAATCATGGTATGTAAGTAAAACTATATACTTAGCCACCCTAACACATTCATGTAACAGACATGTCTACATCAGAAACCACACTGACCACAGTTGTTCCCTAAGAATGCAGCTCAAACTGCCATGTGGTTACGTTCCTTCTCCTGTTCATTCTCTCAAGTCACACTGCCACTGACTTTTTGTTCTTTTTATTCTCCTTCATCTTGATAGCATCACAGTTATACTTTCATGGTCCTGTTTCTTCATGACAAAATGTTTATTAAAACAAAAGCCATCAAAAAAAATCTATGTCTTTGCAATTGCATCTAGAAGGCACTTAGTTGTATAGGGACTCAAAATGCTCTCTTCTGTGCAGAGAAAAATAAAAATAAAAATCTTTGTACATGACCAATCTAAACCGTAGCTAGAAAGGCATTGTGCTACAAAGAATGGCAGTGATGGGAGAAATTTTGTAAACACACACTTCCATGCTAAATGATGCCAAAGGCAGACTTGGTTCTTAATCTGTATATTCTGCAGATAGTTCAGTTGGACAAGGCTACAAGTGGCAAAAGCTTAGCTAAGAATAGCAGGGAACCATTAGTAGATATGAAAGACATCTAACAGTAACCAAGGTGAGGACAGCAGTATGCCAGGAGTGTGGAATTCAGGCTGTACATTACTCTACAGAGCATGTGCCAATCAGCAATGAAAATGAGAAGTAGATGGAAAAATTGATTTTTCCATCAGGTCATCATGGAAATTGTAACAAAATCACACATCAGTTTTAAATTCTCAGAGGCTGTCTTATTTGATTAAAGAAAAAAATCTAATAAAAGGTTTGGAAGGAAGATTTTGAAAACACAAGCTTACAGGGTTGATTACCTGGATTTTATATTTCTCTCACACGGACAAATAGGTTAGCTTAAAGAACTGCGATATTGTAGGATAAAGATTCAGGGCTGGACATAAACTGTGGGAGTAGTGTGGTTATTTTACTCGGGTGGGCGGCCGAGCTCCACCACAACCGCTCTCTCACTCCCCCTTCTCAAAGAGGACCGGGGAGAAAATACAATGAAAAGGGCTCAAGGGTTGAGATAAGGACGAGGAGATCGCACAGTAATTATCGTGACGGGCAAAACAGACAGCATAGGGAGATAGTAAGATTTATTGCCTATTACTAACAAGCTAGAGAAGCGAGAAACAAAGGAAAGAAACCAAAAGAACCTTACCCCCCATCCACCCTCTTCCACCTCCTCCCCCCGAGTGGCACAGGGGAACAGGGGAATGGGGGTTATGGTCAGTCTATAGCGCTGCTTCTCTGCCGCTCCTTCTCAGTCACTCTCGTACCCTGTGCTGTGGGGTCTCTCCCATGGGATGCAGTCCTTGCTGAACTGATCCGGTGTGGGCTGCCCACAGGCAGCAGCTCTTCAAGAACTGCTCCAGATATGGGTCTGTACCACGGGGTCCATACCTCAGGAGCGAACTGCTCCAACCTGGATCCCCCACAGGCAGCAGCTCCTGCCAGATCACCTGCTCCTGCATGGTCTCCTCTCCACGGGCTACAGGTCCGGCCCAGAATCTGCTCTGGCAGGGGTCTTCCACAGGCCGCAGTCTCTGTCGGTGCAGGTCCACCTGCTCCACTGTGGTCTCCTCCACGGGCTTCAGCATGGAACCCTACTCCATCGTGGTACTCCATGGGCTGCAGGGGAACAACCTGCTTCACCATGGTCCTCACCACAGGCCGCAGCGGACTTCTGCTCCAGCACCTGGAGCACCTCTCCCCCTCCTTCTTCACTGACCTTGGCGCCTGCAAGGCTGTTCCTCACTCCTCTCACTCTCCCAGCTGCTGTGTGTGGCGCAGCATTTTTTTTTTTCCCTGTCTTAAATATGCTCTCACAGAGGCACAAAACAACATCATTTATTGGCTCAGCTCTGGTCAGCAGTGGGGCCCTTACCAAACATGGGGCAGCTTCTAGATCCTTCTCACAAAAGCCACCCCTATGGCCCCCTGCTACCAAACCCTTGCCACGTAAACCCACTACAAGTAGGAAAGAATTTATAAGGACTACAAGAAGTCCAGTGCACAGAATCCAAAATGCAGAAGGAAGCCCAAAGCTTAATTTCAATGATACTAAAGGCACGGCTCCTAAGGATTTCAAAGGGTCTAGTCATGGCCTTTAGTCCCAGTCTGAATCTCTAACAAGTGTTTAGGTACAAAAGCATTTGCTGTCCGTCAGCCCTGTTATATCGCTCTGTTGCTTCACCACAAGCCATGAGTAGCAAGGCAATGGCTTGGGGTGCACTCTGCATGCACAGACTTGTGAGAGCTGATGCATTTCTTTGAAACCAAGTGCTAAACATCAACTGGCACATCCAAGACCTCCCAATATTAAACATCATTATGATAAATGCTACACAACAGTCCTTCCTGTAGCTTAAACCTACTTTTCTGTTCTCCCTTCATAGATGAGAAATAAAGGCCTGTAGTTAAGAAAGATCTCTGGTTCACTGAAAGGGGACAGGATGAGGGTTGGATGTGGCTACATATTAAACATGAGATAATAACATTTTGCTGCAGATCTGATTAGGACTCTAAGGACACTGGCAATCTGAGTGGCTTAATATGATTTCCCAGTATGAAAATGTAAGGTACTCCTAGACTTTAGGGACAGCTTTTCTGGTGTCTTGAGTTGCTTTTGTTTTCTTTCTGCCTTATAAATAGTAGGATAAAAAGAAAACCACAAACATACTCAGTTAAATTCCATGTCTTTTGTATCACGGAACTTAAATTAAGAAATAAGAACAAAGTACAGAAACTTTAAGGGTAAAAGTTTATCCTCCTAAATGCTCTCCATGGAGAAACTGTGTTGAGTCATCTTCATTATGGCACAACAGAACATTACTTCAGACCTAAAATGATTAGAGTTATGAGTCAGTTCACCAATTGTTTTAGATTTGAAATCATGTTCCAGCATTGTCATGTAATACAGTGGGCTGAAGTAGCTAGGGAAATCAGGCAGAATGGTTAGACAAGGAGAGAAATGTAGCTCTCATGGATATTTTTTTCAGAGAAAAAGAAGAAGTGACAGAGCAATGTGATTCCCAGCTTTGTGGCATACTGAAGTATCACAGCTCAGTTAAACTCCTCTCTCTTGTGTGAAACAAGGATGGATCTCTAACCAAACAGGAGCCTTGGTTGAAAAGAAAAGAACAGATCCCTCCAAAATCAATGTACATATACCACTAGCTGATTTGAATAAACTCTTTGGTGAACAATGAAAATAAGTCTTAGGAATTAAGAGATTCTGAGGAAAAAAAAAAAAAAAGAAAAAGAAAAAAAAAAAGATACAAAGCACTTTGTCACTGATGAAGCTGTGCCCAGCAAACTTCAGCAGGCAGGGTAATTGAAGGTTACAACCCCATGATTAATAACAGCTAATTTTGAAATACAGATTAGACTCTTTTCAGGCGTTAAACCCTGAACAAGGCCTAATTTGCATGAGTGCTCCAAGGCAGAAAAAGAGCTCTTGAGCTCAGCACCTTTAAAACATAGTCTTTGCATTATAAGAGCACACAGTGGATTCTGACCATTTTCTTGATGTACTTGTGGAAAAGTACAATCAAATTACACATCAAGTTTAATAACTGTTCCTAATATTTTAAAATATTTTATCAAAACCACTAACTTGCCAAGAACCTTGCTTAAAAGGGTAGGGTGGGTGGGTGGGTAGAGAAAAGGTCCTTTTCCAGAAAGCTTGCTATCCCGGATCTGATGAAAAAAAACAACCACAAGTGTGTGAGACAAGACTGCATGCAAGGAGAAAATATAAAATAAAATATTAAGAGGCTGTGAGCTGCCAAATAATACACATACATGTGTTGATAGAACAAAATCAAACAACTTTCTGATTAAGTCTTCTAACTGTAATATTATTCATTTTTTTCAAGGTGTACTACACAGATATCTGTATTGTCCCCATTTGTGTTTTCAGTGCAGAGAGAACACATAAGACAATCTCGTATATAACAACTTACACTTGCCAAACCTCTAAAGGTACTATTCAGCAAAAGCAGGAGCAACTCAGTGCTCATTCATAACTATACTCCCACTGCTACTAAACCAGTAAGATTATCTTTGCAATTTAATTTCAATCATCTGATTTTCAGCTTTGATAATAAAGCAGATCCCATCCTCTTTGGCCTCTGTCTGCATTCACTTTAAAACGGGATGTTTCAAGTTGTTTCCTCATGAGTAAATTCCACTCCTTGCCTGCAAATCTCCACAAACTGGGGTGTGTCTCCAGGTGAGGTTGAAGATTAACACAGGAATTTGCTGGAGCCCCAGGGCAACACGGTTGGTGAAACAGTAGTGTGGTGCTTTAACTGAGATCAGAGCACCACTCTCTGGACAAATATTTGCAGCATGTCCTACCACCACATGATACTTATTTCTGTGCAATTGTTCCTTACTACACCACATCATTTCAAGAATTACTGAAGAGGCAGTGTCATATTTTCAGCATTGGCTACTTTTCTGCTAAATCTGCTTCCTTTGTGCAGCAGTGATCTCAAGGCAGAGATTGGCACAATTGGTGTTCAAAACCACAGTCTTGAATTAGCCAAGCTCTTTTTTTCTGGATGTTTAGCACTGTGAGAACAATGGTAGAATCTGAAAGGCTTGGCAGTCAGAATAGAAATTTAAGAGGAAAAGAAAGCTTTTCTATCTCAACCCTGGACAATGACAAACTGTTCTTAGCAGAAGCAAAGTATTTTTCTATCTCTGCTTGATTCTGGGATGTATTGGAATTCTGCAGCCATAGGTGTTGAATGGCATGTTTCTGACATTCTCCTACCTATACATATTTACCATTGAAACACCTGGGGAAAAAAAAAAAGAAAAAAAAGGGAAAAAAAAAAAAAGAGTTTACTTTTCCAACAGTACTGATAGTGGCACTTTTTGTGACCTACAATGAGAAAACAGAGATCAATAATGAGGGAATGGCACAAAACTGAAGCGGAAATCAGCTCAAATCTCAGACTTTCTATGGAATGAGATTTCTGCCACACTGGGTAAAGCTACTGAACTATTTGTGCATGAAGAACAGTGGTGCAGTATTTCCACAAGTACCACAGCAGTGCTTTCTAATGAAAACTTTATGTTCAAGGATGAAAAATACGGAGGATATCTGTTCTAATTACTTCACCCAGGATGTAAGACAGGTTGAGTGATACAAACCTTGAACTACAAACTTGCTGCAAAAGGTTGGGTGACATGTATCATACTCGATGACCCTTGAGGGTCCCCTTCAGCCTAGGATAGATATTCTATGATTCTATGTACAAGTGATTTCCTGTGCAATGTGCTCTAGGTGATCCTGCTTGGCAAGGACTAAACGATCTTCAGAGGTCCCTTCCAACCTCGGTCATTCTGTGATTCTGTGATTCTGTAATAGAGAAAACCTGGCTCTTACCCTCAATGGACAGCAGCCACATAGCTCTGTGCTTGCCCATTTCTCTACCACACAAGCAGTAAATATCCCATGCTTTAAGTGTTGTGTATCAATGGCAGCAATGTAACACAAGAGATGTTTTCCATCTAGCATGGCAGACAGCAATACTGAACAGATATAATTTCATTTTCTTTCATGTTGACAACAAGAAGGATGAAAAATATTTTATAATCCAAACGTTCAGTAGGACAACTAACACATTCCATCTGTTTATGACTGCTACCTCCAAACCCTTCCCTGGTCTCATCACATAGGGTTTTGCTCAAGTATTTGAGAGTGTATAGGGAAAAGTCTGATTCAGGAAAAAAAGTAAACATAATTTTATTAGTAGCAAACTGTAAATGGGCCCATAAGTAAACAACGGAAGAAAAGACATTTACCTCTGAAGCTTATAAAAGAGGATATGAACAACTAAAGATATAAAATATCAAGATAGTATTGAAACAGAATTTTTGCTTGAGTTTCAGTAAAATTAAATCTCACTCAAATCTCTTTCTTTCAGCAGTTTTTACTTGTGTAAGAGAGAAGTCATGAAAAAAAATATTCATATGTGTACCAACTGGCATGTTTGTTTTCTTTTAAACATAACAGAAAGTTGAGTCAATCCTTCTGCCTCTAATGAGTTTAGAAATATTAGGGTTTTTTTGTTTGTTTGTTTTGCTTTGTTTTGTGCGTGTTAACAAATGGACCTACATGTTCCATTCTTCTGCTAGAGCTGTTTTCATGATCTGGAGCTCTGTGTGAGAAGTGACCAAATCTCTCAAGTACCCTTAGCCCCTTCTCCTCCAACTAAATTTACCTATATGAATGAGGATCTAGTATCTCACTCATCTCAGATCTGAGTATCATCCTTTTCCTCCAAGTTCAGACCAGAACAACTGAATACACTACCCCCACTCCTCTGCATATACAACCACGTTTCAGACTCCTTCGTTTCTTTATGAACAAACAGGGGGAAAAAAATATACGGTTGGAACAGCTTCATGTAGCTGTGCTAACTTCATGCAGCAGTGCCTGAAAGGATGGATGACACTTCCTTTAGTAGCAGAAGGAACAACGCAGTACTGACTTATCAAGAAAAGTGAGGTTCTTTGGTGTGAGCGTGTATAAGGAAGCTCTTGCTGCCCTGTTCCCCTAGTTTCACTGCAGACTCAACACTGTCTGCACTGATGCTGCAGGACAGAAACCCACAACTGTTGCCTTTTCAGCAAGTGTGAAACGTCTCTGTAGTGTAAGGGACTCAATTTCTGTATTCCATATCCCATGTGTGAAGTCTGGTTGGTGCTAGTTTAAATGTCAGTTCCTCCCCTGTTTCTTGGAAGTCCCAGAGGGGGAAGTCTCCATGCTGTTTGATTCCTGGAGTATTTTCAGCCATTGTATATTTCCAAATGGCATGAATTTGGCCTGTAGTGGTTACCTCTTTCCCATAGACTTTCCATGTACTCTTCAGGAGATAGCAAGGGCCAGATATCATGATCAAATATGCAATTTGGCTAAGGTAAATCTGCGGCATAGGTAAAGATACAGATGCAAACTATTCCAGGCCAATTTTATAGCTATCCTTACATAGCACTGAGTCTCTTGAAGTGCACATTCTCCTATGAAAATCTGAACTTTGATTAATATAGAAATGGAGAGTTTGTCTCTTTCAAGGCATTTATATTACAGGCAGAGCACAATAAGTATGAGCCAGATGAGCTATTGTTTTTCTGTTCTTTAATAAATCCACTGCCTTTTTTTTTTCCTATCCAGTAGCTAAATATTCTAATTTATTATTGACTTAGAAACTGAGCAAAATCTGAAAGCAGACACAATTTCATTAACTGCAATAGACCTCTGTACACCCACGCTATTGATATATTTGGACCACTGAGTCATGGCCTTTAGAAAAGAGCTTCTACATAAGCTTCCTAATTAATAAATTTAATATAAACATCTTTATGCAGTGAAAAAACAATTCTTCAAAGCAGAAAAATTATTTGAGGTATAATATTGGACACTGGCTCACTACAGAAGATTTTTTTTAATTTTTTTGTTAGGAAAAATTACCTTCCAGAGAAACTAGCAAATTAACAAAACACTAAATCCTTTGAGCTGCTCAGCTTCTCCCAGCATCTGCAGTATCACCATAAGTCTACACCAGATCTGTGTGTTTATACAGTATTCTACATCTCACAAACCGAATTCATGGAGGTCTGGAGCTGGTAGTATCCCATACCACCATCCCACCCTGCCTCCAGCCTACTTCTGTCAAAAATTTGGTTTTCATTTAAAATACAAGTTTATGGCTACTTTGATTGCAACGAAAATCCATTAAATTTGATAATGTTCATGGGCCTTTTTCATGTAACATGCAAGCATATTCACAGACTTAGAGGTGTTTATTCAACAACATAACACAATGACGTGTCAGTAATGTCTTTCTCCACTTCCTGTAGAGGAAAAGAAAGTATGATGGATTACATATTTTCCCCTTCCATATAGGATATCATGATAAAATAAGACAGGTAGTATTTGCCACAAGAAAAAAACAAATCTATGGAGCCTTGAGAACCATGGGAATATCCAATCCATGTCAAGAGATTAGATAGGGTGGGAGGCACACCTAAGTACTGAGTAGAATGCACTCAGTCTGACCTCAAATACCTGCAGAAAAAAATGTCAGCAGAAACTCAATTTATTCACATGCATGAAATATATTTTTGGTGAAGTGTCTGGGGATAAGTACTTCCCTACACTACTCATCATATTATACTTCCTGACATTCCTGCAAACCAACAGCTATTTGGTATAAAGAACCTAATGCATTTTACAAAATGTTTACTGCAGCTGTACTTCTCCCTGAGTAGTGTCAGGAAAAAGAAAGTGAAAAAAAAAAAAAGAAAGAAAAAAAAAGAAAAAGAAAAAGAAAAGTGTCTCCTCAGCAGATCACTTTAAGAATGTATATTTTACTAGCTTTATGTAGTCTACTCCAGAAACAATGTAGTCTGCTGCCTCCACTCTGTGCTGTGAAGAAAATGTCCCCAGGTCTTGTGTTCATCTCATCTCTACCACAACTCCATAGGTTACCAGGGATGATTTCCCTTTACACTCCCTCAGTTGCCTGTATGGCCAAACTCTACATAAGGAACCTACGAAGCTTTATTTATACAAGATATTTCTCAGCTTTCTTATGACATCTCTTTCCAAAGTATCTAAAAGGAATGTGTTGTTGGAAACTGGCTGTAAAATTAAAAGCATAAACTAAAATTAGTCACATTAATAGCAGGACAGATCTTGAAAATGCTTCTTCAGGAGGAGCAGTCTGAATGAACAGTGGAACAATGCTGCACTCCATGATTTACTGATCTTGAATTCATTGCACTTACCAGTGCCAGGTTAGAAAGCATGCCTGTATCAACATTCAGAAGATATCTTCCTAGTGAAAGATATTCTCTGTGCCACAGAATTCCTTTGGCACTACATACATATCTAAAATGTATCACCTTTGTTAATTACTACTTAAACACTTTTTCATTTTACAAGGCATTTAAATACAGAAAAAAAGTTTTGGATGCAACCTTGGAAAAACATTTAAAATGTATCCCATCAAGACCTCAGAATTTGTGAGTTTAATATTATCGGACAGTGTCATCTCCCAACAGAGTGTATATTAGCAATGGATGAACAAACAATGCTGGCCATTTACAAGAAAGAGACGATAAAACAGGAGCAGGTTGTGCAGTCATTCCCTTCCACAGAAGTGTTTGCCTGCTTCCAGACAGTTCCTTGGCGATGCCTTGGCAATATTCAGAGACATACTTTAAGCAGAATCTCTCTTAGCTAGAGAAAGCTGGTTTTAGCTAAGCTTTAACAACACTAGCCATGGGGCTTGAGTTTCAAGCCTGGTTAGGCTTGAAAGGTCGATAAAGATTTTCTCACGGAGACGTCACAGCTTCACAATTCATCTGTGCTGAAGTCAGCCCAGATGTCAATTTCTGCTCCAATATGTTTGCAGCATGACTCAGCTCTGTTCAAGGTGCTAAAGTAGCATTTAAGAATTAAAAAAAAATAAGGTAATTATCATTAAAACTAAACCTCTGATTTGAAAGATACAATAATGTAAAGATTAAAACAACAACAAAACTCTATATTTTTCCTCCTAAAGGCATCATAGGAATGGATATAAGGATGCAAAAAGGGACTGAAGATTTTTGTTTCTTCTTAAAAAGCACAAATAATTCTTTGGCAACCAGCACTCCCACTCATGCCACACTTGGATGCACGTGAAAACCATGACCACTATTCAGGCAGCAACACACTTGCTCCCAGAACCAACATGCTGGTGTAATATGAAGAGCCCAGCAAGCTTCCAAAACCCTGCCAGATCCCATAAGGTTTTTAACAAGTACAGCTAACCATTTAAAGTATTTAAAATTATGTTTGCTCTTTTGTATTCTTACTGTGGGAGTTTTTATAGCATCTTCAGGAATATTTCAGCAGTTGTTCAACTTGTAACACCATACACAGAGCCCAACTGGGTTTCTGCAGAGTAAGAGGGTAAAATCTATACTTGGCATCAACCCTCCTCCAGATGGAAAGGAAAGCCAGCACATACCATAGAGCGTACTGCAGTGTTCTATGAAAAACTCCATGACAGGATTTCTTGACATAGGACTATGCAGTTCAAGTTTTCCTCAGGGACCCAAGAAGTTTTTGTCACTTTTAGGATATAATTATGGAAACACAGAAAGAAAGGTAGTTTTCTGACCATGTTTTCCAAACCAGCAAGTCATACTGAGCTTTCTAAAGAATGACTTCTCAGTTCTTATTGAGGGGAACAAACAAAACAGTAAAACCTCTAGAGATGACCTTGGAGATCCAACTCAGCAGTTCCTTTTCATATTTAATTCATTTATCTGTAGTACTAGACCTAAATTAATGTTAATTAACTATATCTAAACTCCCTCCAAAAATACTATGCCTTATTATTCCAGACAATAAAGTAACAAATAACAATAAAAAGTAACAAGGCTACCTCACGTCAGTGCCACAGAACAAGGCATTAGCTCCCACACTGAATCTTTCCTACTTATCTTACAGGATCCCTGGAGATATTCACAACCTGACTGGATGTGGACCTAAGCAATAACCTCTAGTTCACCCTGCTCTGAGCATGGGGTGGGTTGGACTTGATCTCCAAACACTCTCAACTTCAATAATTTTGTCATTCTGTGACAATATTACCTGAGAGTTTTCTTAAAACCTCACTACCTGGAGCCATGTGGTTATATAAAATTCATAGTTTTAATTTTTGATACTGTTCTCATGCCTCTAATCAGACAGAAATGTTTGAGGAAGATCATCTTCACTCATGAGATTCAAGAACCTAGAAAAATAGTAAAATGATTACAAAAGTAAGATTTTAGTAAATTTTATGATTTAAGATCGCAAGGTTTCTGACTCAAGATCTCTGAAGTCTTGCTTCAGATATCCCACAATATCCCATAATATCCTTTTCTGTAAATTGGAGAGACATGGATTTGATGGATGGACCACTTGGAGGGTAAGAACTTGGCTGGATGGTAACACTCAAACTGTTGCAGTCAACGGCTGAACATCCAAGTGGAGGTCAGTAACAAGTAGTGTTCCTCAGGGGTCAGTATTGAGACCGGTTCTATTTAACATCTTTGTCGATGACATGGGCAGTGGGATTGTGTTCACTCTCAGCAACTTTTCTCATGACACCAATCTGAGTGGTTCAGCTGACACGCTGGAGGGAAAGGATGCCATCCAGACGGAGCCGGACATGCTTGAGAGGTGGGTCTGTGCGAACCTCATGGAGTTCAACAAGGCCAAGTGCAAGGTCCTGTGTCTGGGCTGCGGCAATCCCAGGCATGAATAGAGTCTGGGCAGAGAAGGGATTGAGAGCAGCCCTGAGGAGAAGGACCTGGGGGAGCTGGTTGAGGAGAAGATCAACATGAGACAGTAATGTGCACTTGAAACCCAGAAAGCCAACTGTATCCAGGACTGCATCAAGAGCAGAGTGGCCAGAAGGTCAAGGCAGGTGATTGTCCCTCCCTTCTCTTCTCTCATGATACCCCCACTGGAGTCCTGCGTTCATCCTTGTGGCCCTGAGCACAAGGAGATGGAGCTGTTGGAGTGAGTCCTGAGGGGGGCCACAAGGATGATCAGAGGGCTGGAGCACCTCTCCCGTGGAGACAGGCTGAGGGAGCTGGGGTTGTTCAGTCTCAAGAAGGCTCCATGGAGACTTTAGAGCAGTCTTCCAGTACCTCAAGGGGCCTACAGGAAAACTGGGGAGGGACTCTTTATCAGGCAGTATAGTGATAGGACAAGGAGTAATGGTTTGAAACTAAAAGAGGGGAGATCTAGATTAGATATTAGGAGGAAATTCTTTACTCAGAGGGTGGTGAGGCACTGGAACAGGTTGCCCAGAGATGCTGTGGATGCCCCATCCCTGGAAGTGTTTAAGACCAGGTTGGATGGGGCTTTGGGCAACCTGATCTGGTGGGAGGTGTCCCTGCTTATGCCAAGGGGGGGTTGGAACTAGATGGTCTTCCAACCGAAACCATTCTATGATTTTATGAAGTAATTTGGTTAACAACGTTAGTACTGAGGCAAATTTTTCTTTAACAAGCATAGTTAGACACAAATCAGAAATTTTACTTAAGATTGAATGGGAGAACAATTACATTAAAAAAAAAAAAAAAAAAAAAAAAGGTTTGTGAAACAGATGTAGGATATTCCAAGACCTAAATAGGAACAGATTTTCTAAACAATGCCTGATTACATGAGTCCTATTGTCCCTTATTTTAGACTGTCCCTGTTCTTGGACAATCTGTAAACACTAGTCTTTTTTAATATTAGCTTTTAGGAAGACAAGAGAATAAATATACAAATGATTAGGACACATCCAGTGGAAATACTTGCTTATTATTTAAAGTTGAAGTTCCACATCTGCTTGACAGCTGTCCTGCTTTTCTATTTAATTCAAAAGCATGTACGTTTAATAGTCATTTGCAGGCTGTTGTCTAAAGAAGAGTATTCTACGGGATTTTAGACTGCCTCTTTATTTTGACGTGGGGCCTTGCAATTCTTTACAAGAAGGATATTTCAGCATAGAAATAGCTTGTAGAACTTGCAGTACCAGAGAAAGATATGGATATGCTCTACATAGACACATTCAGGAGTTAGACACGACTTTGTCTAACAACACAAAAAAATAATTAAAAACATTAAAAAATTAATTAAAATTTTAAAAACAAAATTAAAAAATAATATTTAAACTATATTAAAAATAATTGAAAACAAAAATTAATTACTAGTTATTAAAAGCAGTTCATTCAAATTTTCAGCACCAAAAGTGTTCTTTATCTTTGCTACACTTGAACTGAGTAGCTCACAGACTAGATACAGTCTGAGAAAGAGCTAATAGAGGGGTGTCTATCTTCTCTTACCTGTGTTTGATTTTATATTTAGTTGTCAAATAGAAAAGAGGAACCTGTCAGATACCATCTGCTAATTTTGAGTATTCAAACATCATATAACCCAGGAACATGCCTGTTATCTGGATTTAAGCTTCTAGGAATTAGCTTTTCTAGTTTTCTTCCACGACACTTGACGTTTAGAGTGGTCTTTCTCTATTTTTTTTTAATTAAATTGCAATGACCATGTTACTCATCCCTTTCTTCCTTCTCCCTCAGTAACTGAATCTTGCCCTACCATAGAACAAAACTCCACAAGATTGAAGATAAGACTAGTGGGACAGATTCTAGTCAGTTCCACCTTATCAAGTCCTCAGCCTCTTTTCCAGTCAGCAACAGCAAGACGTGTGTTAGCCACATTCAGTTCAAGGCAGTCTAATATCTTTTCTGCAAAAGGCCACTAACTGTGGTGAGTGCAGTAGGAATCAACAATGGCTTTATATACAAATATATTATTATTATCACTGTAAAATTTCTCTCATTCTTTTCCCCCTAAATGTTGTTGCTTCCTTCACTTGCTCTTCCAGAAGTACTGTAGCTGTTTATCTTTCTCCATTTTTTTTGTTTTCTTTCTAGAAAACCAAATGTTTTATTAAACTAACAGATGCAGTATAATCTTTTATCAGCTGACAACATCATATACATAGACTAAGTGATTCTCAAAGACAGACATAAGGGCTATTTTATTGGGAATTTAAAAAGAATTGTACTATTTAAGTGTCAATTATCATAGTTTCTCATTTATCCATGCAAGAAACATTTCAAGGACTTTTTACTTCTGGATCCAAAAAGACCATGTCTGTTCATGTAAGAGATTATACAGACATCTCCCAGTGTAGCATCATTCTTGTCTGAGAAATGGAGTTTTCTAAATTGGTTGTGAGAACTGCAAGTGTGAATGAACTGTGGTTCAGAGACTTGCCTACTGTTTCTACTAGTTTTGAAGAAAATGAACCCATCAAAATTTACATGGCATTTTTTTCCCCAGAGTTCACTAGGCTCAATCCATGTCTTTGAAGGCAGAAGTACCAGATGAGACACCTAAGCAATTAGTATGGTAATGAGTCCACACCATGTGGTAGATAAAGCATGTCCAGAGATCCAGGTCATTCACCTGACATCCCACTGATCATTCTGATGAATCAGTGAGTTTTGGGGAGATCTGTTGTATTCATTTGTCTAATTTGTCTAATTTGATTAATTGAATAATCATAATTATAAAGAAAATGCAGGCATACAATGTATTTTATCACACAAGCTTGTATGGCTTGTTTATAAACTAAAAAAGTAATAATTTAAGCTCCCAATAGCCACTGCTCTGATGTCTCTTCATTACTTAGTTGCAAAATATTTCCTGCAACATCAGTCGATAACAAATATATTTCTTTCCAAATTACAGTGTTAGAAAGTTAAAGTTAGATTCTTCAGTCATGCCTTCAGACACATTAAATAAAGGGTTTTAAGAGTTAACAAAGAAATGAGAGAGGGAAGCTATAACTCTGCAAGGTATTTCACCATTCCCCCACCCCTCATCTGGATTGGATAGCATTGGTGTATGAGTCAGCTAATTATGAAAGACTTCTCTGAAATGAATTAGATGAACCCAGCATCTTTAATAGAAACAGATCTTGTGACTAGGCAGAGTTCCCATCATGGTCCAAATAAAGCCCACCCAGATGTGTCCACTTCCGTTCCAGTAACTCAAAGAACGGAACAAAACATCAGTACAAGCTTCCTTCCTTAGCTCAGCATCTTTCCAGTGTTCCTGGTAGATAGGGAAGTAACCATTCTGGTTTATCATTTGCTACTCTAACGAATCAATTTATATGTGATACTAGACCCAGAGATAAACTGGTTTATATTATTGAGATGAGAGCTGTGGTTTTTCATTAAGAAATGATTTTCATATCCCTGTTTACTATCTTCTTCAGGAAATGACCAGGACCTATCTCAGATAAACAATGTATATTAAAGTGGTGAATCTGATGTGGTTACCTGAAAACATCTCAGCTAGAGTTTAAGGATTTATAAAGTAATCTGAAGGTACTGTTATCCCACAACCACTTTCCTGATTTGGATTTTTGAAACTAAATGCAATGTTCCAACTTGTGAAATGATTCTGCAGTTTGTTTACTACCTCTGATTTCAGACTTTTTCATATGAGGTTCTGCTGACTTCAGTCACCATTGAACTGAATTCATACCATATTTCACTGCTTTGAAAGAATGACTGAGAAAATATGAAACTTCACTTGTCTTTGTCTCTGTTAGTCAAGTCAGTAGTCTTAGAGGTTTGCTGCTCAGTAAGTCCAAACTATGTTATAGTTCAATCACGGATTTGCAAACCTAACATCCCAATCCTAAGACTGAGGTGATATGAGTTGCAACCTGCACACTAAATGAACATTTAATTCATTCAGAAAGTCACATGTGTCAGCAGAACTGGCCAGTTATCTACACAGATAAGTGATATCACTCACACCTGGTTAAGATCAAGTAAAAGAGCCTGGGGAAGAAGCAAAATCAGAAGTAGAAGCTGAAAAACAAAACAAAACAAAACAAAACACAACACAACAACAACAACAACAAACCTCTAGACATGAAAAGCTAAGCCAAAGGAACTTTACACAAACCACTCCAAAGTTAATAAGCTGATAAAAGATACATATCTCTATCCTGCGCAGCTACTTATCTCGAGTTAACTGCATAGCTTAATAAATATAGCTTTAGTGGACCTTTGGCCTACTAATATTCTAAGTAGACAAAGCTAAATTTGTCATGTGGACCCCTGAAAATTTCCTGGAAAGTTCCTTTCTGGAAACTGAGCTCTTCCATTTAAAGGAAGTAACACACTGCTTTTGTTCCACGGGACCCAACAATACGAGAATACTGAATCAATCAAATCTCTTTGTAATTTAGGCTACAAAGTGATATACAAGCACTGAAGGATAAGTTTTAATTACAGTACAAAACATATGGGCAAAATCTCTTCTTCCTTATGGTAGTTAAACTCAACAACTACTATAAATTGTTCTAGGGAAAAAAAAAAAGGAAAAAAAAAAGGAGCTTTTAAAAAAGATTCTGTGTATGCTTACTGGTCTCTAATCAGGTTCACACATATTAGTACTACCAAATAATATATTTTTTGTTTGTTTTAAATATGTGATGATTTTATATTTCCTTTTCTTTTTAACCTTGTTCCTACCTACCAACTGATTTAAGTTTTCCAGCAGATTTCACATTTATTGAGCTCTTCAGATACAGTTAAACTAATGTGTATAGTTTCTTTCTGTAATTTCAAGTGATACCACATGAAAATAATGGATGTGAAAATTTACTTACATTTGGTTAAATATCTATTTCTTAAGTTATCCAGGAGAATGATATACTTTTTTGTTGGGATGTGATTTTCAGCGAAGGTATTGAATAACATCTGTCTGGCATTTATTTCATTAACTTTCTGCAACTAAGTCTAAACTAATTCCTATTAGTGGTCTCCAAAGTGTGTTTAGCAGTCAGGTAGCTCTGATTATACACTTAGTTTTGAATAAGTGCAAGGAATGTATTGCTTCAAGATTGCACTGTACTGTATTTTCCTGTAAGGAGATGATTCCTGGTTAACCAAACCAGAGAGAGTTTGAACTGAAGCTGTTTCAAATCTGATTATATCTGTCACTTTTACTGTTAAGTGTTAGGAGCTTTGAGGAAAAATAATTCCTTTTCATTTGCTATAGAAAATAAATTCACTATTAAAGTGTTCTTTTGCAAACTAATGTGAGTTTCTGCCAAAAACTGAGAAAAAAAATTTACAAAACTTTTTCAAAAAAAAAAAAAGTTTATTTTGGATAGAATCTAATATTTGAAACGAGAAGTCTCACTTCAGGATCTTTCTATGTAAAATTTCAGTTTCCCAGTGGCTCTATGGGGGACATACTGCCTGTATCCAGATCATGCCATATAGCCCCACTTCCTGAACAATTATATATATAATTTTCAAGCCCTTTATGACTCAGAGAATTTGAATGACTGGTCTCCAAGACACCTCTCGACACTGCTAACTAAAGGCATTTCAACACACAAGAATTGGTACAAGAACCATCTATTCTTTGCCAATTTTTTCAACAGCAATAAACCCACTTTATTAGCCAAGTCCCAATAATTTAAACACACAGAAGAAAAATATTTTAGGAATGTTGAAACTTCAGGGCAGTTGTTTGGGCAAAATCACTACAAATGGCCAAGTTAAGCATGTGAATACTTTTAGTAAAGTAAAACTGCATTTTTCTATGAATAAACAGTTCTCACAAAAAATCCTGCCTATCCTGACAAACATCTCTGTGTCCCTGCACCGTGCCATTCAGCCAGATAAGCACATTCTGCATATTGAAACCCTTCCTACGTGACTTATTTGTTTTTCACAGAATTGAGATGGTACAAAAATTAGTACATGAAGCATGAAGATATTTAGAGACAGAAAGGTTTCCCCTTCCAAATAAAGTTAACATTACAGAAATGAAGTTACTCTGTGCTAGCAGTAGAAAAGCCAAATCTCTGTTCCGTATTTTGGAAAAGGTTTTAATTTCTATTTAATCAGTTCTTATTGGTTCAACACAACATTTTATGTTTTTATATTTTATTATTCATCTAAATCACCTTTTCTTATTTAAGAAAAACCTTCCCAGATCCTCTATAATTCTGTAATTAATGTTGAAGCTATAACATAGTGAGTCTTGTTTGTTTGCTTTTAATATATATATATATATGTATACCTTATAAGGCTGCAGCAATTTTAAAATAAGTCAGAAGCTAACTATAAATTATCATTGTTTTGACTAAATCACATTGTTAAACAATCAGTACTAAGAAAGTCATGAGTGTAACCCAATCACAATTATGCTTGGATGCAACCTGATCCTAATATCCCACTACCTTTTCATTATCAGAACACATAGATGGAGACTGCCTTTTGTGGCAGACTGCAAGGAACAACATTATTTTTTGTGGCCTAGGTGTCTAGCCTTAACAGCTCCCTGCCTGCACAGCCCCTGTTCTTGTTCTTCCTGCCGAAAAGCCATAGCTTGCAGCACCTCTTGGTTCTCAGAAGAGACAGTAGCTAGCCTTTGCAGGCAATGAGAGGATTAGAAAGTTTGGTTCTCTGGGACTTCCATCTGTGTCCCAGAACAGTCCTGTTTCCATGAAACAGGAGGAAGATTGACTAGTGAAAGAAGAGTAGAACGTAGGCAACAATGAGGTATTTGTTAATCACAAATACATGGTAAACGAGAACATGTGTAGAGAAGATTTGAGCCAGCTCTAACCTTGAAAAAGACTGCGCATCACTCATGCCTGGCATAAATAATACTGTCCAAGGCCAGTCCAGGATCCAGAGTCCTGGTTTGTAAAGCAGAATCATCTAAACTTCAGAAGCAGCAGAAATAGCATGGGTCCCCAACAAAGGTGACAGCAGAGATTTATTCTAAAGAAAGTATAGTACAAGAAAGAACTCCAGTATTTCTATACACACTCTGTTGGACTCTGCCTCCTACAGACAGAATGGTGGACATTGGCCAAGCCTTCTTCATACAGTGACTCTGGATATTACCAAAGATATAATATGCCTTTAAGATGAGAGAGTACTGAACTTCTGCAGAGCTGTGTGCAGACTCAGGCAGGCAGTATTTTCTTACTCTAAGCTTGTTTGTTCTAACTCCGGATGATAATGATGAGAAATTTGCATTTCCTTAAGCACAAAATAAGGTTCCGATGCAATTCAGGTACAGAGCTCTAGACATGTAGCTAATATTTATGCATGAATCCCAAGTCTACCAAGGCTATATTGAGGTTTGCCATAATAGAACAATCTATTCATCTATGTTCCCCTGTACTCGGCTCTGGTGAGGCCGCACCTTGAGTACGGTGTTCAGTTTTGGGCCCCTCGCTACAAGAAGGACATGGAGGTGCTTGAGAGAGTCCAGAGAAGGGCAACGAAGCTGGTGAGGGGTCTGGAGAACAAGTCTTACAAGGAGCGACTGAGGGAGCTGGGATTGTCTAACCTGGAGAAGAGGAGGCTCAGGGGTGACCTTATCGCTCTCTATAGGTACCTTAAAGGAGACTGTAGCGCGGTGGGGGTTGGTCTATTCTCCCATGTGCCTGGTGACAGGACGAGGGGGAATGGGCTAAAGTTGCACCAGGGGAGGTTTAGGTTGGATATTAGGAAGAACTTCTTTACTGAAAGGGTTGTTAGGCATTGGAATGGGCTGCCTAGGGAAGTGGTTGAGTCACCATCCCTGGAGGTCTTTAAGAGACGTTTAGATGTTGAACTTAGGGATATGGTTTAGTGGAGGACTTGTTATTGTTAGGTCAGAGGTTGGACTAGATGATCTTGGAGGTCTCTTCCAACCTAGACAATTCTGTGATTCTGTGATTCTGTGATGTTCTCCAGGCTTCCTTATTGTTAACAATACACGCTTGTGATGTGAAATAGATATCTTATTTGAGCATATGCATAAAGGCTCACAATCTCATTTTTACAGCCCAAGTCTGAAATTTCAGCCTCAGACTTACCATTTAGATGACATCCAATCTGGAAAGAACCTAAATTCCCTGTGAATCTACTTACCACAAAAAAAAAAAAAAAAAAAAAAAAAAAAAAAAAAAAGTTGTAAGGGTTCAGGCAGTCATACCAAATCCTGAGGTCACCAAATTACTCAGTTTCCAATATGACACCAACCTATGTTACTTGCATATTCTGTTTTCTTGTTTTGGGGGGGCAGAGGAGCGGTGGAGTATTTTTTGGTTGGTTGGTTTTTCTTTTTTATAGGAAAAAATGGGGTTGATCCACATTTTACTCTACAACATAGTAGCTCCAGAGATCCCCTGTGAAAGAAAGACACAGGTTAAAATTCTCCTTTTCTAAAGAAAACAGGTATATTAATCTAGTTTTCCCACAGACAGGAAGGGTGATCTAACCTCTAGACTATAAAATTTTCATATGTGGGTCAGCCTCTCCCAGTCATTCCATTTTATATAAAGTTCATAGGTATCTATACAAGAAAAAATGACTCCATAGCATGTTGGTTAGTGAATACATCTACTGATATCAGGACAAAATTTGAAGTACAGATTTTACTCTGGACTTGTATCTACAACATAAGGACACATAAAAGTACCATTAGGATGATCTCTTACTTTATTAAAAGCAAATGACATCAAACCTGAAGTGTAAAGGGAATTTACAAAGCAGGCACAAAAATTAGGGTTGTTCCCATAGAACTAAAAATTACTGTAAACTCTACTTCAACACAGAGTAAAGGGCAAATATCTCTGACCAGCCTTCCCTAAGACAAAGCAATACGTATATTCCAATGTTCCAAAACAAAACCGTGATAATAAACCTTTTCCCCAGAGGATGGCATAAAAGAACAGGCCATGTGTAACAGATGCTTCTTAGTTCAATTAAAGCACAGCAGGTTGCTGATTAATAGACCACAACAAGGCAACTCCAGAAAAGACACAGAAGGACCTTGTAGTCCATATTTGGTCTTCAGCTTCAGTGTTAGTCTCTGATTCCTGTCTTCTGGTTTCCTCACTGTTGACCTTCGATTCTCACAGCAGTGGGACTGGAATCCATAACTCCAGCTTCAACATACTGCTGCACCTTTATTAACTCCAATTTCACAGACAAAGCAAGAGTTGGTTCTCGTAAAAATGTATTCTGACATTAAAGATGAAAAGGGAAAGAAACCCAGCAACCTGAGCTTCCCAAATGAAGGTTACATAGCAAAGTAAGTTATAAAATGCTGCTTTTTCTAGATGTGTGTATTTCTGTGTGTTTTATGTGTAATAAAAAAGTATGGATGTTTTCATATGCAACTGTAATATTTTCCAGTAGGCACCTTAACTGAACTTAAATGGGTAGCTTAAACCAAACCATTGCCACTTAACACATACTATTACTCTGTTAAGTACTATCCAAGGTATGAACAACTAGACAGAATTCTAGAAGGTAGTACTAACAGAGATATGTAACCATACACCAGCCAAATAAATCTTCCTTTGGAATACTTCTGGCTATTAAGAACACAATCCAGTATTTTCTACATCTCTAAGATGACAGAACTCTTTGTCAAAAGCCTCAACTAGAAGCAAACTGACACAGGGGCAAGAATAAATAGCTGTCCTTATTTCACTCAGTCAAAATAAGAGGACAGAGCAGGAACCAGTGGAGACCTTTCCTTCAGCTTTCAAAATAAAACCAAGCTGGAAGAGATCAGACATGGAAAGTTTCTGTCAACACAGTTAAATTTTGGCAATATGAAAACAAAGAATGCAGTAACCCTAAAATAAAGGCTTCCAGCTAACTCTAACAGTAACTCTAACAGGTTGAATTACGTACAAACATCCTATACAAGCAACCTGACAACATTATCTCACGACTATGCACATATAAGCTAAAAATTTTCCTTTTGTCATGATCATAAAAAAAAGTCAGTTCTGGATGGGAAATGATGAGACAAAAGAGACTTGACCTTGAAGAGGAAAATTAACTAAATTTAAATATTTTTCCTTTATCACAATGGAAAAAACATGAACTGGTAGGGAAAGAATTTCATTCTCAGGCCCATTTGAAGGTCAAGGAAGAAGAAGTACTAGCTACAGAGAAATAAATCACTGGGACTCATTTGAATTTTTCTCAAGCCATACATCTTGGAAAGACTAGGGGAAAAAACATTGAGTAAAATGATGGCAAAGACATCAGTAAGTGTCATCTGTGTGTAAGAATAAAGGACCGTCATAGTGTTATTGGCCAAGTTCTAAGTAGGCTAATAAATTCTGTTAATCTTTATTTCCTGTGCAATTTTGAGATGGAATTTTTATTCTTTATCTCCTTTTTCACATTGCTGAATAACATTATTTTTCATTTTTAGTCAGATTGGTACTATAACACCACAAGAAACCCTTAACAACACAGATGACTGAGTCAGATGGACAGAGACTGACAATTCTTTGGGGAAAAAAAAAAAAAAAAAAGAAATACAGTTTTTAAAATGTATTGCCAAAAGATAGACAGCTAAGCAAACTAATTGGCAGAAAGGTTTGATCTGCAGTTGGAAAAAGGGGACTAGAAGCGAGAAGAGAAATAATTCAGCTAATGAAGAATGAGGAAATCACATCCACATTACACTGCCAAAAAACAGCATAATCATATTAGCATGCTCAAGAAAGAACCTAAACTAGCCCATACAGATTTCTATACCAAAACTTTATGGAGCTGTGGTAGATATTCCAGCTTATTTTGAACCTTTCACTGGAAAACACAGACATGGACAACAGTGGACAGAAACGTATTCAAAGAAGAATGGGAGGTCATCACAAAGGGCAGCCACCCCCTTGCAGACAACTGTTACCAATGATGATTTGAATCTGAGTATTGCCAATTATGATTTGTTCTGGGTGCACACTGGCTGCACTTCATTCGTGCTCAGTATCACTTGCTGCAGAGCAGCACTGCCATGCTGCAGATACTACTGTGAAGAAGATAAGATTTCTACTGCCAGAGTTTCTTCACTTTGGAGGCCTCATCTTACCAAGGTGAGGTAGAGGTCCACGGCTTGGTAGGGTAATAAGTAGGAGGGGGTTAAATTAAATAGTAGGAGGGGGTGTAAGAAAAAACTTAGCAAGAATTTCAATTCAAATTTCTGCAACCTGGCAATTTTGATCTAATTGAGTCATGTCAATGGAGCGGGTTGAGAGGTCGTATTTTACATAACATTCATTTGCATTGCTAGCTTCAGAAAGTGATAATCCGCCCCCCCCCCCCCCCCCATCTTCATGCATAAATAGACCACATTCAGGCACTTTATATATCATTAGCAATATTTCAGCACTCCAGCAGCAGTCTGTAGGGTTCAGTAGTCACAGAACTACAACTGCTTTGATACATGTGTATAATCACAGGTAAGAATATAGCCAGCCCTGAAATTTTCAGATTATTTTTGAAGGAAATGTTGATATACACTTTTGTTTATAATTTTTCCTATACTGCAATTTCTGACTCATCTCTTTGAGAGGAAGATGGATACTTTCCCCAAAGTCAAGCTCAAATAAAGACTTTTAATATTTTAGTATTTCTAATTGTATTTTATCTAGGATACCATTTCTTTTAAGCAAATAACAGGATGCATGTCTAGGTGGTTGAATGACAAAATTATTGGTTTTATGCAAAGAAAAAAAAATGCTCTTATGTATTTTCTGATTAAAAGTATCACTGCAGGTTACCCATCAAACCAACATTCATAGCCCCAGTAACTGAGGCTGCATCTATACTCCAAAGAAAAAAGATGCTCTATACTTTTTTTTTTTTTTTAATTTGGATTGATGGTGATATTTCCCCTAGACTAAAACTAAGAAAGATAAAAAAAGTTATGTTTGATCTCAGACAGTGGCTAAAGTTCAAGAAAATAGAGGACACTTAGGTGTTGCTGAACTTATTTGCTGTTAGTGTATGCAAAGTTTGGCTAGCCTGAACTGATAACTCCTCCCAACAGCTCAGATGTACCAAGATAATGTCAACCCCCAAACTGTTCCCATCCCTGAATTCAGCAAATAGCTCCCACAACCTTTTAGAGAGCAAAGGGATAGACTCTGGAAGTCTGCATTGCAACTGCATGGAGCCCAGCTGTTTCAAGAAGCTCTACAGCCCCACAGAAAACCAGAGCTCCCAGCTTAATCAGATCTCTCTTTCCATACACTCTTACTGAAAAAAAAAATGGACTGTAGCCTCATTGTCTTTGAATCCAAGACCCCAAAAAGAGGATAACCATAGAAACATGCTGGTTTTATTTATTTTATTTTTATATACACACCCACCTGCTTGTTACAGCCGATACAAGTTTTGGACATCCCACATAAAAAATGACAAAAAGGAAAAAAAAAAAAAAAAAACAAACACAACCTTGGGGCTAGTCCTAGTGTAGATTACAGAATTGTTCACAGATGTTCTCTGTATAGAGGTCTTGTTTCCAGTCAAGGTAACAGAGAAATCTTAATAAAATCCATTGCACATTTGAATTCTAAGTGCAGAAGGTTTAGTGTTTACAAGCGCAATTTACCAAAATCCAGAAGTTGCTTTGTCCACACAGAATCAAAAGCTACTACTTTGCTCATATGCGGTACAAACCATATAATGCTGTGTACACTATTGGTAATGAAACAATTATTACATTACACTTAAGGACAAATATTATTTTGAAAAAGCCACATCCGTGAAGTTCACATTTCAAGGAGAATGAACAGACAGGCCAAAGTGTGGAAAAATGTGTAAACAAATCATTACCAATTTAAGTTCCTCTCGATTTCACTGGAAAAAAAAAAAAAAAAAGTGCTTTTGAGTTCAAGTTTCTCCTGCTTAAATGAAATGATGGGCAGTGTTTACATTTTTCATTTGTTTGTTTGTTTCCCCTCAAAAGAGGTCCTGAAAAGTCATATGAGCAACTTTTAAATAGTGTAAACAATTATTTTAAAAAAAAGTATTTATATTTTTCAAATAAATATTTCTACCTATTTATTCTGTTTTTATACCTTGGGCACAAAGCAGTCTTAACTTTACGACAACTTCATTAGAATTTCTGCTCCTAGTAAGGCAAAAGTAGGTATTTCTTAGAGTTCTGCTTGGAAATAAGAAATTCTGAAATATCTGAAGACTTTCTCAAAAGTATACCAGTTCTGACTAATCACAAAAAAGATGGAAGTAAGACACAGTTTTGTAACCAATGCTGATAACATTGGTATGCACATTTAAGCTTTCTCCTATTCCTTATTGACACATCACTCTAGAATTAGAGCAAGTTGAAATGCAAGCCTTGTTTGCTCTTGATAGTCTCACGTTTTCAAGTAGCTGCAAACATCTACTTTGTGACAATTCCAAAATAAGAAAAGTTTGTTTTTAAAACACTTGGAGGTGATGAGATACTAATTACTCCCCCCTCCCACAACATCTGTCTTCTTTCATGCATTTTAAAGAGAAAGACTACTCTGAAACAGCTAAAAAAGTATCATAAATAAGAGTCAATATGCAAGATACACTAACATCTCTGACGGCAAAAACTGGTGAAGAGACTGTACCTTTCTGCTGTGAAGTACAAACACGTGCACTTTTAGCTAGCAATAGCTGGATCTTCATTGTTTTGCAGCGCTTGACTATTTCAGTAATTGAGAAAATCTGGTGGAGATGCTGAATTTTCAGAGGCTGCATGTGTATTCTATTGCCTCTAATTAGCTTAAGATTTAGTCCTCCAAAAAAATGCCACCAAAGTGAGTGAAACTAAGCAGTAAGAATAAAAAGGCAAAAATTCTCAAAGAATGATGATTTTATTATTAATATATACATCTGCAAGTCTCCATAGGACTTGGGCCTATACTCTCATCAGTTATTTCCCAAAAGTTCTTATTCTGTAGGACTTACAGTAAGATATTAAAATTATGACATGAATGAACTATAAATTTATAGAACAAAAACTCAGATCCCACTGTCTTCAATGACAGTGCTACCATCTAGTGGAATAACAATGGTTATACAAGCAGCAACTGCAAGCTGTAGGTCGAAAGGTATCAGGAGAGTTTTAGTCTGTAGCTATGATCACAGAATTGTAGGGGTTGGAAGGGACCTCGAGAGATCATCAGGCCCAACCCCTCTGCCAGAGCAGGTTCCTTAGAGCAGGTTGCCCAGGTAGGCGTCCGGACGGGCCTTGAATATCTCCAGAGAAGGAGACTCCACAACCTCCCTGGGCAGCCTGTTCCAGCGCTATATCACCCTGTTCCAGTGCTTTGTCACAAAAAAAAAAAAAAGTTCTTTTGCATGTTGGTGCGGAACTTCCTGTGATCCATTTTTTGATCATTGCCCCTTGTCCTGTCCCAACAAACCACTGAAAAGAGGTTGTCCAAACCCTTCTGTCTCCCACACTTAAGATATTTGTAAACATTGATAAGACCGCCTCTCAGTCTTCTCAAGGCTGAACAGACCCTGGTCTCTCAGCCTTTCCTCATAGGGAAGATGCTCCAGGCCCCGTATCATCTTTATTGCCCTCCAGTGGACTCTTTCCAGTAGATCCCTGTCTTTCTTGTACTGGGGAGCCCAGAACTGGACACAGTACTCCAGGTGAGGCTTGACCAGGGCAGAATAGAGGGGGAGGATCACCTCCCTTGACCTGCTGGCCACACTCCTGTTTATGCACTCCAGGCCCATTGGCCCTGCTGGTTCATGGTCAACCTGTCACCCACCAGGACCCCCAGGTCCTTCTCCTCAGAGCTCCTCTCCAGCAGGTCTTCCCCCAGCCTGTACTGATACATGCTGTTGCCCCTTCCCAGGTGCAGGACTCTACACTTGCAAATGGTATTTGTATCCATGCAGCAAAGGAAAGTTCACAGAACAGGAAACTTCATGGGATTTCTGACAGCAGCTGCGTTACTGCACCTGAGAGAAAGATGATTTCCATACCAAAGAGGTGTTAATTACCAGTAAAATTTTAGTGAATGTAGGGGGGAAACAATCCCCCCTGCCTCTCTCCCCCATGCACGCCCCATCCTCCCCACCCAACCCTGTTCCCTTCTCCCCTCCTAGTATAATAAAAATAAATAAATAAATAAATAGATTGCTCAAACGTACTGAAGACAGTACACAAGAGAAATGCAAAGATTTAGTCTAAATAGACATTTAGAAAAGAATTAACAAATGGATTCAGATCTGAATGGATAACAACTGGATAGAAACGAGAGAAATTTCTGTTGAAAAGCAAACTTTGAGTTTAGTTTCAATCTTAAACTTTTTCATAAACAGGGCAACTATGCTAGTGAAAATTGGTTACAACACAGTTGTCAGCATATCTTCCATTTTTCACACAGCTGACTGATGCCTTGCAGACAGCATGATCACTGTAGAGGAAGACTGGAATATGATGTTGCATTGGCTTCAAAGTTGAACTGGTGGAAATGGGCTAAGTTAAACAAGGTTTTTACTTAAGACTTAAAACAAACAAAACAATAACAAAAAACACCACTATACCTAAAAATCTGCAAAGAGCTGGAGAATCATTTGATAGATTTAACCAAGAATGAAAAGAGACTGACATATATTGTCAGAGTATGACTAAACCACCATCGTGGTCCATCACAGACGATGGCAAATTTATTTTCAGAGAAGGCAGAGTATGTAACATGCAAAACAGTAGTGTTAGCTGAAATACATTTCAAAAGCTGCATGTAATTCTGACCACTTTGCTCAAGAAAACACTAACCTAAATCTGGAACAGATTGGAGCTAGGGTGAAGTCAGAAGTAGAAATAAACAGTAGTATCAAAAATGGCAATATTATAGGGTATAGTAGCTATTTGTGAATATGTCAGGGACATTAAAACCTGAAAGGAAGAAAAGCTGTTAAAAGTTAGAGACAGTGATGGCAAGCAACCAGATAGGTGCAGAAATGATTGCAGTATGAGCTGTGAAAAAGAATGGGTCTAACCCTCAGAGAACTATATATTAGGACAACCTTCTCATAGGAGTGGAGTGAGAAACAACCTAACTAGCACTAATATGGAGCTGAAAATGCTCATAAAATATAGTTGTCCATGGTAGATAGAGGTTGGAACTGCGATCCAGGAAGTCTCTTCTTTTTATGTGTGGTGTTTCCAGAGCCATCATTTTCATTCTAGTTTTGCAGTTCAGGTCTAAGAAAGGCCTTGGAAGGAGTAATTTCAGTTACAGAGAATGAATCTGAACTGGTCCTACAGTGAGCATATAAATCCTTGCTTCTGCTTATTAACTTCCAAGCACCATTGATTTTTCTAATGCATTTGATTTTCTCTCTGCTGAAATTGTTTTTCCATAAGGTGATGCAGTGTCTCTTCCTGTGTTCAGTTTCCGGACAAACCAAGTTTCATCACGTACATAAAGTAATGGGCCTTTAATCAACTGACTCAATCCTTCTTATTTGGAACATCATGCATTATGCTCATACCAAATAGAAATGAGATGTATTAAAATTACAAGTCACCATGAACCTATCTGCAATTTTCTTGTCCATGCTAGCAATAAGGTTCTTCTTATACATTGTAATCAGAAAGGAAAGAAAGTAATCTCAGACTATACAAGTTTCATTGTTAAAGAGTATTTTAAAGAAGGAGAGTGACTTAATAGTGACTGTAACACTAACAAGATTGGTTTACATAAAAGAAGGCGTGAAAATCGTATTACAAAGATCTGTTACGCAACCTAGATACTTAAAAGGAATATTTGCATTTCTCGGTACATTTCTTTTTCTTTAAGTGCTTGAATAAATGTATATAGATTTGAACACTAATTCATTCTTCTTTTGTATACATTATTTCACTGCAATACTGTGGACTGAAATTAAGTGTTCTATCTGCAGCTGAAAATGTACTTACAAGTTTGTTCTAGTAATTAGATGGCTGTTGGAAAAAGGTTTTATTTATTAGGAGATTTAAAGAATACGTACCCATTTTTTTCTTAAATATAAGACAATTTTACTAGAGGAAGAGATAGTTTTCAGTATCTATAACTCTTTTCTTTCATTGAAAAGAAGTAAATACTAATTTCTGCAGAAAGTACTTTATCTCCTATAAGTGCAGAGGGAAAAATCTAAATAGTATCTTAGTATTTTGATTGATGAATCAAGAAAGGTAACTCATTTATTGTGTGCTATTCCTTCCTCTTCATCTTCTCCTTGCAAATACAGTGTTCAGGAGTCTTTTGGTAGCATCTTTTCTAGACATTTTGTGGCACATTTATGCATATCCTGGGCAACAAACTGAAGAAATATGTTGAAAAAAAATAAATAGATTAGGTCTTATTCTTCTAGACTTTTGGTCCTATAAAATATTCCTGCCTCCTCCAATAAAAAAAAAGCAGTTCAGATTAGTTGTTTTTGCATTTCTTTCAGGAACTAAAAGCAGAAGCAATAGAAAAAGTCACAGAAGAGGATGTTCCTACTGAGATTTCCCTTACAATTTTCTCACTACGCCCTCTTCCCCACCAGCTTGACAGGTCCTGTAGCACAAGCATTCACACAGATTAGCACTTCAGTTTTCCCAGCTTCTTCTGCAGACGTATCTGTCTCAAAGCTTGCTTGGTTTTCAGCAGAGCAGCGAGACCTCTGGCTTGCAGTAGCACACTGACAGCAGGTGTGGCTCGACAGCCCTGTATGAAAGTGTAAAGAGCCAACCGGTAACTAATTTTCATGTCTGCTGCTTGCAGTTGCTTTTTGCAGTTCCCTAGCGGTACCGGTAGATGATGCACACGGATAACCCAGACGTTAGCAATGCCTGGCATGGAGTCCTGCTTCTTGGCTACTTGCCCTAGGTGCATTAACTTCACTGCGGTTTACAGTCCCTAAGTTTCTTACAGACAGGTCAAACAGACACAGCAACACTAGTCTGAAGAGCTTTAATTCTACATTTGCAATAGGCTTCACTAATTCTAAATATTTACAATGGAAACATTCTGTTGTAAGGAAGTTACCTACACAGAACTAAATGAACAGAGACTTGCTCATACTTCCTGTACCCCCTCCAGCTCCTGCATCCCCTCTTCCAAATTACCTAAGTGCTGAATCTTCTAAAATCTGGTTCCAAGCTACATCCAGAAACTAGCTCTAGTCTCAAAGTACTAAAAATGTACCTCTCAGAAACAAAACTTCACAGGGCTCCTGCATGAAGCCCAAGACTCATGTACAACCTCCCATTTCTCCCCAAACCTCCCCATTACAACCTTTGTTTCTGAATCTGCTGATAACCACTACAGCATAACCAGGTGGGATCATGTGTCTTAGAGGCCCTGCCAGGTACTTTCTGAACATAAGCATTTGTGTTCGTTTATTTTGTTGCAATTCTGTGAAAAGCAACAAAACCCTCAACCCTTTGGTCAGTCCATCCAGGATAGCAGAATTTTTTTTTTTCCTCCTTTCTCTGCACAGGCTATAGTTTCTCATTCTCTGATTCTTAAGCTATCTGCAGCTTGTTACAGACATGTCCAAAACAATTCCTTCTACACCAAGTAAATAATGCAGATGATCTGGAAGAAGTTCTTTTCATTCACTCTACCTAAAATAGTAGTTTGGCTAGACTGTCTATTCCTTATTTCCACTAGAAAACTATGAGATGGTATGTGACATAGCTCATACTACACAACTGTTGATTCAATTTGTGGTAAGCTTTGCAAGGTTCATAGAAGCTGTAAACCTAAACCATACTGTATCAAAGAATTTGCTCTTGGCTACTACTGTACATTGCTTAAACAATGCCACTGTCTTGTTCATTCCCACTGAATTCACTGAAACTAAGCTGAGCTTCCAAATTTCCAACATTTTTACTCACAAGGGGAAGGGGTAGATCAAACAGTTTTGCTAATTATGCCACCACACTACCTTTCTACAGGAGTGCCCATTGTGAGGCACCCCAGCACGGGCAGGACACCAGCAGGCAGGTGACACATCTCATTATACAGAAGCACTCATTCCAGAGTGGAGACATTTATCTGGATGCAAGCTTGAGTATACTTTTGATCTGAAGAGGCCAAATCTGGTTCAAGAACCACCACAAAGCACTGGCATGTATGAAGACTTCATTGTATGCTTGACTTACCTCTTCACACATTCTCTGGTGGCTGCTAATGGCCATTAGTGCACACTGGTAGATACATCAGTATCCTTATATGAGGTAGCCATCTTTTGTTGTCAGAGAAAACAGAATTACATGTGCTCCTTATTCAGAAAGGAGCTGGTTACCCTTAGATTCCCCTTTTCACATTATGAGAACAGCATCCATTTCCATGAAGTACAGTGGTGTACAGGAGAAATTGTCAGTCAGTCTCACCATCGGACTCAGGGCTGGGATAGAGGACATAACATACTGGCACACAGCAGAGGGTAAAAGCAGTCTATCTTTGTACAAGTGCATAAGTCAATTGTGTCATCTTCACTTTTTTTTTTTTTTTTTACAGACTCATTGAAGGACTTTATATGGGCTGCAAGTGTTCAGCAAAAATAACAGTAGCATGTTAATACAATGCTAATGCTTGCCTGCACATTAGAAACAATATCATATATTGGTTTATTCACCTACCCAGGATAAATAAATAAATAAAATAAAAAATATTTTATTTTCTCATCTTCCAGTCTCTTTGTTGAATTTTATTAAAGTTCAAACATGAAATGTCAACAAGCTATCTACATAATTTAAAGAAATTCAACTGCTCTAACTAGCAGCAGTTTACCTTCAGAAAAGAATAATCTGGGTATTTCTCAGACACCAACAGCCCTGACTTAAAACCTTAGTATCCTTGGAAAATGAGACTCTCAGTCTGCATATCTATTATGTATATATATATATACACACACACAGGTCATGTCCTTGAATTGAGTCATCTGAGAAAGCAGCAAGCTTAGTAGAGCCTTTGCATTTTTACTATGGGACAGGGGTAATATCCCTATCTGCTGCATGTGAAATCTATAAATTAATCATTCCATGGGTGTCATACCTGTAAGAGTATTAGGGCCTGAGAGGTAAGTACTCTTCATAACAGCTCTTGTAATTGCTTAATATTCTGTATTGAGAGATTTACTAGATCTAACATCTACAGCAACAACCTTCAGAGACCTGAGCATCCCCTCACTCTGCTCTCACAGGCAGTTTGAGGACTACAGAAGTGAGGGAGTAAGTAGAGAGGTAGTGTAACAGCCTCCCCCAGCTAGCAGCTGGGCAAGAGTGTTGTAAAGTATCTCTGTCCTTCAAACACTCCTGTTAGGACTGATAGGCACAGCAAGCATGACCTGCCACCTGCTGCTTCAAACAGAGCTGGAGGAAAGATAAGCAAAGTGCCAGGTCACTGAGTGGTGCTTGCCAGTTTAAAGGAATCACATAAAGAAGTACAGAAGTTAATGTGGGCATGGAGGCTACAGCTGCACCATGCAGGGCAATTTGTCAGGTACAGAACTGTGCAACTATCACTTGTTATAGCATCTCTAGTCCCATGGGTTACTCCCCATAGATGTGCCTATGCTCTGCACTGCAAAAAGAAGGATGTAACTACCAGTAAGAGGTGATGCCTAAACTGTCAGTCTGGGCACAAACATCCAGATAGTGCAGGCTTACCTGTTAGTTAGCAACAGAGAGACAGAGCTGAACCAGCACATTTGGTGACAAGAGACTGCGGCTGAGAATTCCCAAATTCAGTGATTTAGTTTGAAGTGTTTACTAAATATGCGGAGAAGGCAGCTGGAGCTTGTAGGCAGGAGAGCAATCTGTGTGCACCAACAGGTGCTTGCCTTTAAAGGTCATCTGCAAGTAAAGAAGTTCAGCAAACCACACTGTGCTGAAAATAAAACAGAAGAACAAAGAAAGCAACTATTGTAATTTCAGCACTGATTTCTAGTGTAACAGTCAAATACTTTGAACTTACAACTGGATCACTTATGTTTTGAAATTCTTAGTAGAGCCCCTGTCCTGCAGCTGTCTCAGTCTAGATAGATGTCGTTGCACTATGGAGCTCTTGGTAAAGACCCCAGGTAGCTCCTCTATCCACACATGATGTAGGAGCCTAACTTCAATTTGCACATAACTATGCAATGCTCACCAATTATTTGGGTTTATTAGTATGTATCTGTGAAATATGACTCCTTTCCAAGCAATGTTTATTATCTTCAATTAGATCTTGTTAAATATGATCTTATCAGTTAGACAGCTTAACTAGGAACTGATGAATTAACAGCTGGATTAGTTACACCTGAACAAAACACTGTATATTAACTAACCATGAGCTGCTTTGTTGTTTTAGCAACAGAGTTAACAGGATGAAGGTCAGGTTATAAAGAAGCCCTTGTTTTAAAGCCTAGGTTCCTTTAAAAGTAAAGCAAATCCACTGTTCTGTAAGAAATTGAAGGGTCTTGCAAGTCAAGCACAAAAGAAACACAAGATATTGTCCACTGCATTTAACTTAAGCAGGTGACCTGATTGTAGAAGGAGATCAAATTACTAAGGCAGTACTTTCCTTGATGAACCCATGCAGACTATGCCTTATAATAGCTTTGCTCTTTAAGTGCCTTTCAATATCTCCCAAGTACAATTTTCTTCATTACTTTTTGAGGGACTGACATTAGACTAACAGGTCTGTAGTTTTCTGGGTCTTCTCTTGTGTCCCTTTTGTAAATTGGTATAAAGTTGGCTATCTTCCAGTTGGCAGGGAACTCCCCAGACTTCCATGACCTTTGGAAAATTGTTGAGAGGAGTCCAGCTATAATGCCCACTAATTCCCTCAGCACCCTGGGATGAAATCCGTCTGGCCCCATGAACTTCTGAATGCTGAGCTGATACAATTGTTCCCTTACAATTCTGGCAACCACAGACAGAAAGCCACTGCTCACCTTGTCGTGGACCTCCAAGTCTGGGGCATGCTATTAGGAGGAACACTTTAGATATCAGAGGAAAGAGTTGCTCTTCAAAAGAACTTTGCCAGGTAGGAGAGATCAGCTGACAGAAACCTCATGAAGTTCAACAAAGGCAAACACAAAGGCCTGCATCTAGGATGCAATACCCCTCACAATAGTATAGGCTGGGGACTGACTGGGCAGAAAACAGTTTCTCTCAGCAGGACTTGGGAGTAGTAGTAGACAAAGAGTTGAATGTGGTAAGTGGTGTGCCCTTGCAGTAAAGAAGGTTTACTTCATACTGGGCTGTATGAGCAAGTGCACAGACAGTAGGCTGAGAAAGTGTTTATTTTCCTCATTCAGACTACTTCTGCAGTACTGAGGAGTCTAAAACTAGAGTCAGTACAAGAAAGAAATTGAGAAGATGTGTCTGCCCACCCTTGAAAAAGCTCAGTCTGGCTTTTTGGGCTGTCTACAGCTCCCTAATGAGAAGGTGTAGAGACTATGGAGTTTGACTCTTTTGAGAGATAGAATGAGAGGCAAGATACACAAATTAATACAAATTCAGTATTTATATTTATATTTTATGTAAGGTGCTAGACCCTTCTGGTCTAAATGGAATCAATCTTCTTAGTCACATTTCTTCAATATTGGCAACAAAATTTGTAGTATAAGGATACCATTCAGCAAGAGTAAAAGGCAACCAGGTCCTTGAATGAAGAGAACTCTTTATTGTAGTTCCAGCTAGTTTATTGGTTATGAAACATAAAATCAAGGAAGAGGAATTTTGTATAAGCTCATGATAATATTCCCTTAGAAAGGACAACCTGATCCAGTTTGATATATGGAGTTATCACAGTTTAATTAAGTTCTGGTAAATGTAGGTATTACTCAACTAAATTGAAGAGTAGATCCCAAATGATATTTTTTTTCCTAAAAATGATTCATTCCACCTGTAAGAAAGAGGCACTGTTGAACAATAGTGGGCTCATGTAGAAGCAATCACATCTGTATAGCAAGGACATTATTACATTGGAAAACAAAGCAGAAAAGCCTGCTTTTAAACATCATCATGTATGCACACAAAACAATGAAGAAATAACCTTCAATACCTGTATAAGTGAAACATCCCAGACCAAGGAAATACTGTTCAAGTCTTATGAACTGCACCTTCAAATAACAAGCTTTATCGTTGATAGAAGGAAACAGGAATCACCTCTTTGAATGCTTTGGCTCTCTTGATAACTATGCAGATGTCTGGGGTTCACCTAACATACAATAAAATGATATTTTGATCTCTGCACTAGCTCCAGTCATGGGTTTTCTCCTCCGTCCTGTGTATGGGATCCATTAGGGCTCCATTTGTCCCCTTTATAGTCAATATTGAAGGGCAAAGGAGTCCAGGAAGGCTGGGCGCTCCTCAAGAAGGAAATCTTAACGGCTCAGGAGCGGTCTGTCCCCACGTGCCCAAAGACAAGCCGACGCGGAAGACCGGCCTGGCTGAGCAGAGAGTTGTGGCTCGAGCTTAGGAGAAAAAGGAGGGTTTATAATCTTTGGAAAAGGGGGCGGGCTACTCAGGAGGACTATAAGGATGTTGCGAGGCTGTGCAGGGACAAAATTAGAAAGGCCAAAGCTCATCTGGAGCTCAATCTGGCTACTGCCATTAAAGATAACAAAAAACGTTTTTACAAATACATCAACACAAAAAGGAGGACTAAGGAGAATCTCCATCCTTTACTGGATGCGGGGGGAAACTTAGTTACAAAAGATGAGGAAAAGGCTGAGGTGCTCAATGCTTTCTTTGCCTCACTCTTTAGTGGCAAGACCGGTTGTTCTCTGGATACCTGGTACCCTGAGCTGGTGGAAGGGGATGGGGAGCAGGATGTGGCCCTCGCTATCCATGAAGAAATGGTTGGCAACCTGCTACGACACTTGGATGTACGCAAGTCGATGGGGCCGGATGGGATCCACCCGAGGGTACTGAGCGAACTGGCGGAGGAGCTGGCCAAGCCGCTTTCCATTATTTATCGGCAGTCCTGGCTATCAGGGGAGGTTCCAGTTGACTGGCGGCTAGCAAATGTGACGCCCATCTACAAGAAGGGCCGGAGGGTAGACCCGGGAAACTATAGGCCTTTTAGTTTGACCTCGGTGCCAGGGAAGCTCATGGAGCAGATTATCTTGAGTGTCATCACGCAGCACTTGCAGGGCAACCAGGCGATCAGGCCCAGTCAGCATGGGTTTATGAAAGGTAGGTCCTGTTTGACGAACCTGATCTCCTTCTATGACCAAGTGACGCGCTTGGTGGATGAGGGGAAGGCTGTGGATGTGCTCTACCTTGACTTCAGTAAGGCTTTTGACACCGTTTCCCACAACATTCTCCTCGAGAAACTGGCTGCTCGTGGCTTGGACTGGCGTACGCTTTGTTGGGTTAAAAACTGGCTGGATGGCCAGGCCCAAAGAGTCGTGGTGAATGGAGCCAAATCCAGTTGGAGGCTGCTCACTAGTGGAGTCCCCCAGGGCTCAGTGCTGGGGCCGGTCCTCTTTAATATCTTTATCGATGACCTGGATGAGGGGATTGAGTGCACCCTCAGTAAGTTTGCAGATGACACCAAGTTAGGTGCGTGTGTCGATCTGCTCAAGGGAAAGAAGGCTCTGCAGGAAGATCTGGATAGGCTGGACCGATGGGCTGAGGTCAACTGCATGAAGTTCAACAAGGCCAAGTGCCGGGTCCTGCACCTGGGGCGCAACAACCCCAAGCAGCGCTACAGGCTGGGAGATGAGTGCCTGGAAAGCTGCCTGGTGGAGAAGGACCTGGGAGTACTGGTTGATAGTCGGCTGAATATGAGCCAGCAGTGTGCTCAGGTAGCCAAGAAGGCCAACAGCATTCTGGCTTGCATAAGAAGCAGTGTGGCCAGCAGGTCTAAGGAGGTGATTGTCCCCCTGTACTCGGCTCTGGTGAGGCCGCACCTTGAGTACGGTGTTCAGTTTTGGGCCCCTCGCTACAAGAAGGACATGGAGGTGCTCGAGAGAGTCCAGAGAAGGGCAACGAAGCTGGTGAGGGGTCTGGAGAACAAGTCTTATGAGGAGCGGCTGAGGGAGCTGGGGTTGTTTAGCCTGGAGAAGAGGAGGCTCAGGGGAGACCTCATCGCTCTCTATAGGTACCTTAAAGGAGGCTGTAGCGAGGTGGGGGTTGGTCTATTCTCCCATGTGCCTGGTGACAGGACGAGGGGGAATGGGCTAAAGTTGCGCCAGGGGAGGTTTAGGTTGGATATTAGGAAGAACTTCTTTACCGAAAGGGTTGTTAGGCATTGGAATGGGCTGCCCAGGGAGGTGGTTGAGTCGCCATCCCTGGAGGTCTTTAAAAGACGTTTAGATGTAGCCCTTAGTGATATGGTTTAGTGGAGGACTTGTTAGTGTTAGGGCAGAGGTTGGACTAGATGATCTTGGAGGTCTCTTCCAACCTAGACGATTCTGTGAATACTCATCCAAACAGCTTCCTCCTGAAAGTAATACAATCTTGCAATACAGTGGTGATGTGTACACAGATAAGAGTGTTGGACTTTTTATTTCATAATACCTTCCTTAAATGCTGTTATGTGCACAAGGTGCTCTTCCTTTTTGCTACAGAATGAGTGTTTCACATCCAGATCCTTATGCTTTCCATTTATGCAGGAGCAGTGAACAAGATCCTCCTCGTGGTTCGTGTTGCTGACCAGGAAGACATTATTGTTTTGCTGCTGCTGGCTGCTTCAGTTGCAGTGCTTGGAGGACTCCTGCATAGCATTCCATAAAAATCAAAGTGCATGTCATCATCACCCCTGCTGCACACAAATGCCACCACCCCCTCATTCTGCCTTCTCAGGCCTGCAGAGAGCCTGTACAATATTGCCACAGGAACACCTCTTTCCTCTGTTCACCATCAGATTCAGCATTCCTGCTGTGGGGACGTCCGCATTTCATCTTTACATATAACTTCAATTTTAACATATGTATGATGATTTCGTATTAAATCAACAATGATTTCCTTCATGAGTAGGCTTGCTTGAGAAATGCAAGTTCTGTTCCAGCATTGTTCATATTTTTGTTCACCACATATCTAGAAAGTGCTCAGATTTCAATACCAGCCCCTATGGAACAAACCTGTAGAGTGAACCAAAGAGCCCAAGAGCTTTCACTGATTGCACCTATGAATGGGAAGACAGAAGGTATTCTGCAAAGTGTTAAGCCTCCTCAGTACATAGCATCTCCCACATGTGATGCTCTGTGCTTAATAAAGGAAAAATATGTCTTTGTAGCAGAACACCCTTTTTAATTAAATTAGTAGGAAGTGCACAGCTTCTATCTAGCACAGCTAAATTTAACACAGTGAGACTGTCTGACTACAGCAAATGTTTAAATGTTACTAGTTTTTAGAAAATTGTTCTGCTGATCCTTCAAATGCAAAGAAAACACAACAATCAATGCCTTCCACCAGCTGCTTATGACAGAGTCTGCTTCTCCCACTCTGGTTTATTCAGAAATAGTAATTTCTGAGTTCTCATTCAGAACAACATCTGAAAATATTAGTTAAACAGCCAAGAGACCAGAAACATGTCTGAGCATGCCAGCTGGATACATTTGAACTACATTTCTCTGAAAATAAGGTGGGAAAAGACTATTATTAATTCCAGTTCATCAGCCTGGTTATTTTAAGACATGTTTGTCTCCTTGTTCCTATAACAACAGTTTGGTTTCGCAAGGGGTCCCTGCTTCATCTATTCCGGGCATAAATTCATAGTCTTATTTACCACTTGCCTATATCCAGGAGGGGAGCTAGTTCATTGCACCACGTGAATATGACCAACCATTGGTGAAATTATACATACTCGGGGTTTAAGTGTAGACACAGCTAGCTTCCCTACCTGTAGTTAATCCTCTGCTGGAGTTACCAATGCAATAGGATCAATTCTGTCTGTAATATAAATGAGAACGATTTTTTTTTTCATGGAAAATACACCAGAAGAAAACAAAACAAAACAACAACAACAACAACAACAACAACAACAACAAACAACAACAAACAACAGCATAAAACAGATACCAGGGACATTTTTTTCTATGAAGGTAGAATGGATGGCTTTTGGACTACTTGCATCTCTGTAAACAGAAAAGTACATCTGGTCTGTGCAGAAGAACCTGGAAGTACATAGGAACAAAAGTAAAAGGATTGAAACATCAATAATTGGAATGAGAAAAACAATCTTCGTTCCTACAACCATTCTGTGAGTCAAGGGAATTAGAAAAACAGATTTAGGAAAAGAAATTTGAGCTAGCTGCTATTACTCAACTGCAGCGGCATGACTCACATGACTGGAGATTAAACTCATTGGTTACAGACTATTTAAGAAAGACAGCAGGGATATTATATAGCTTAGAGTTACAAACAATTCAGAGAGACAGGACTTTGTATACTATTCATGTATTAAATTATAAATCATAAAATGGAATTGTTCTAAGACAATGCAATAGGCTATTGGATAAGATGAGGAAATAGAAATAGCAGTTGCTAAAGCATTCTAGAAAAAATGTGTCAATCTACAGAATGTCAATTTAGGAGGTTTGGATGATGTGTTAAGTACAAGTAGACCAAGCAGATGTAATTTAGCTGATGCTTTCCCCATGTAGAAATAGAGTACAGTTCTGATTAATGTACACTCTGTGTGCTTCAAAAGATCCAGTCTCTTAAAGCAGAAGACAAAAACGGAATGTGATATCTGAACACAAAGAACTGTAAGGAATTACCTCTACATTGTGTGGTTTTCCAATGTCACATCAACCATGTTCCTAAATTAGTTGGACATGTTTCACCAAGATGTCTACTCCACTCAGTCCATATGTTACAGGCCTCAAAAAATACAAAGGTTTCTGCCAATCTGATGGTGTGTGTGTATGTGTATACTTTCTTCCTCATTTGGCAATAATCAATTTAATTTTTATTTATTTTTGAGTACTTGAGAAGACATTAATCATAGAATCGTACAAGGGTTTGATCTGGAACAGCCTTTAAAGATGAACTACTTCAACCCCCCACCAATGGCAAGAACACCTTCCACCAGACCAGGTTGCTCTAAGCCCCACTCAACCTGTCCTTGAACTCTTCCAGGGATAGGGCATCCACAGCTTCTCTGGGCAACCTGTGCCAGTGCCTCACCGCCATCACAGTAAAGAATTTCTTCTTAAAGTCTAATCTAAATCTACCTTCTTTTAGTTTAAAACCATTACCCTTGGTCACTACACTCCCTGATAAATACACTCTCTGTAGGTTGAGGTCTGCCTGGAGCTTTCTCTTCTCCAGGCAGACCTCAGCTCCCTCAGTCTGTCTTAATATGAGAGGTGCTCCAGCCCTCTTATCAGCTCTGTGGCCCTCCTCTGGTCTTGTTCTAATACTTCCATGCCCTTCTTGTGCTAGGGGCCCCAAAGCTGAATGCAGGACTCCGGCTGGGGTGTAACAAGAACAGAGTAGAGGGGGGAAATCACCTTTCTCGCTCTGCTGGCCATGCTTCTTTTGATGTAGCCCAGGATATGTTCAGCTTTCTGGACTGCAAGCACACATTGCTGGCTCATGTTGAGCTTGTCATCAACCAGCACCCCCAAGTCATTCTCCTCAGGGTTGATCTCAATCTATTCTCCACCCAGCCTGTAATGGTGCTTATGATTGCCCTGACCCAGCTGCAGGACATTTCACTTGGCCTTCTTGAACTTCATGGGGTTTGCACAGGCCTACCTCTCAGGTGGATGGCATCCCATCCCTCCAGCGTGTCAACTGCACCACACAGCAACCTGGTCTAGTCGTAGGTGTCCCTGCCCATGGCAGGAGGGTTGGAATTGGATGGTCTTTAAGGTCCCTTCCAACCCAAACCATTCTATGATTCTATAATTCTGTGATCCCTTCTGTAGTTGTAGTCAGTCAACAAGTATTTACAGTAAAGCACTCTGCCTTTTTTTGCATCTCAGTAAAAAATGAAGAAGAAAATCTCTTGCACAACAAGGTGACCAGTAGTAATTCTGTAGGCTGGGACTAATACAGTTTGATTTAATAACCAAGACAAATACTGTTCAGGAATCCTTTAAACTCTCCTTGGGATACCAGAAAAATAAAAGTGAAAGGTAATGGGAATTGGCAAAGAAGGCTTTCTTAGATGCACCATAATGAAAAACCTTAATCATTAATGAAGAGGTCTGTAGATGGGCGTTAAGTTTGCTAGCCGCCAGAAACACAGGATGCAGGGTACGCTGTTATGGTAGAAGATTGTATCCTGGAAAGCAGCAACACTAAGAAACATATTTGAACATTAGCTGTCTATGCAAGACACTAAATACAATTCTCAGATGTATTAGCAGGAAACCTGAAGGTGGGACTTAGGGAAGTAATTTAATTACAAAAATTAAAGAGCTTCTCATTGGAATAATCTTAACAGATCTCGTATCAACACTTTCTTCTAATAAGGAAGCTCACAACTTGAAAGTTGGTCAGATAGACCTGCAATAGTGATTCAAAGAATTGCAGTGAAAGATTGAGGAAGCTCAAGTAATTTTTTGTATTCAAAATAGGTAGGGCAGAAAACTTTCCAGTATGATCAGAGATGTGTGTGAGAGAGCGTACATCACAAAAGATGCAATCTCCCTACATTTAGTACATCAAAAAAATGACTTGAACTTCAGGTTTGCGAAAACAGGATTTTTGAAGCATTGATTGATTTCTAAATTTCTGTTGAAAAACCAAAAGCATCTATGGATATTTGGCCAGAACTAGTCAGGAGGCAAAATCTTTGTACTGTGGGTAAGTATCAGAGGAAGATCTTCCTGACAGAGAGTGCTTCTTTAAATTAGGAAAAGGAATGTGTTTTTATTATTATTATTATTATTATTATTATTATTAATAATAATAATAATAACAATAATAGTAAGATGTCCTTTTCCCCAGTTATGAAAACACAGAAAATTTCACCAGTCCTCTGTCTTATGAAAAGTTTCTTGTTACACTTCTTGGGAAATGGAAGGCAATTTTAGTGAACTATTGGTGTATAACAAATACATTTTATATGGCATTGATATCAAATTCAGAACTTCCCCTCCTAAAAACAAAGCCCTGTAGTACCTGAGTTAAAGGAGAATTGTTTACTAGTGCTCATCTTCTGGTCATTTGGGACAGGTCAATACTAGGTGAAAAGGTACATTTGCTTAAACAAAATGTTATGTTACAAAGTGAGTGCTGTTAACTTTCCAGCAATGGCAAAATCATCCTACCCCACCTGTATCATTACTTCACAGATATTTGGTGAAGTAAATTTACTATAATCCTCTAAAACTTCTTAATTTTCCCTGGAGTTGAATTAGAGTGATAATAGTGAAAGAATAGCAAAGACAAGAAAGAAAAATATGAAGTCACTCGGTTTATAACTTGTAACAGAGCCCTAGGATCTCAGATTTGCAGTCAGATGCCTGGAAACATAAGTAATCATAATCCATGGGGGAAAAACATAGGAGAAAGTAGGCTTTTGTGGATGTCACAAAGGAAAATCTTGTAAAAAATGTTTTCTTTCATGAATTTCCCACTCTTGGGTTCTGAAAGCAAAGTATAAATGGTTTGAATTTGCTTATGTATGTCAGCAGCTACTCATCTGATAATCATTTCTGCAAGCAGTGAAAGTGTAGTGAATATGTATTCTCAGAACTACAAATCAGATTAAACCAGAATTTTGGTTTATTGGGAGGCCTTTTATGTTCATACACAGAATTATTTGACTCATGCAGATTTATTTATTTATTTATTTATTTCAACACAGGGAATATGTGTTTCTTTATAAACAAATACATAACCATTTTAAAGTACATTATATTTATGATGAATGAGCCCCATCTCTGCATGTAAAAAAAATATATATATTTTTTTCCCCAGACAAAATCTGAATTGATAACACTACTGTATTTCATTTAACAATAAAGCTGTTTGCACAGGAACAGAAGGCCAAACAGGAGTGATGTTGGGTCAGATTCTTACATCAGACACAGTGGCATAAGTTCAGGATTACTCCAATTGCAAATCAAACTAACTGACGACAGTATTCAGCTAAATATGCTTTTACTTCAGAGGACTAAATGTACCTCATGAGCCTTTTGAATCCTGCTTGAATTGTTTTCTTGCAAAACATAACTGCAGAAATGTAACTGCTTTTTCCAGCTGCAGCAAGCTTAAGAAAAGAAGTAGCATAAGGTGAATTTTACTAAAGTACAGGACACATATAATTAATCCTTATAATTAATCAGGACTAATACACATTAATCACTGTAAAACAATTTTAATTTCACTACTGGAAGATGTAGCAGGAATTTAAAGTAAATACGCCTGATTGCACTTAGAATGAGATGTTACATGGCCATTTAAAGAGCCTGTTAAAATACTTCACCAGATATTTTGTCATAAATCTTGATATAACTAAACACAAAAGCATATTCAGAAATAGATTGCTAAAGACTAGGAAAAGAATTAAGAAATAAATTGTTGACCAATCTACAAGCTGATCAATTGTTTAAATGCAACGAGGATGATGTAGTCTCCCAAATACATAAAATATACAAATGCATTTTCTTTACCACACCCATATCTATAAAACTTATTAGCACTTTTAATGATATTGTTTGAGCCAATTTAGATTTAATTTCAAAATTATTCATTTAGTCTTATGAGTCATCAGAATAAATGCACAATATTTACCTAAATATACCAACCAGCAGGCCTACTCCCACTGCTGACTACAAGACAAAGATATGAGCTTATGATGGCATTAGTTCTGTCATTGTCACACAAACAAAAAAACAGAGTTTCTTCCTGAGAATTGTTTCCTGTTGGAATCTACAGTCTGAGAATACGCAATGTTTTCTGTGCTCGCTGTAAACTGTAGTTTATTTTTGTTTTGGTGAAAAATGTCACTTTTCCCTTTTAACTATTTTTCTTTTTTATATTATAGTTGACTTTCTTGAATAAAAACTGCACTGTCCTATTTACTACTGCCCATTTTCTATCCCCTGTGAAAAAATACATCTGTGATCCTTTCTTACTTCTTCTAAAGCATAGGGTTTTAGATAAGCTACAAAGGTAAAGAAGACATACATTTTTTAAAAGTCATGAAAATGCTCATTAGTAAACTTTTAAAGTGAGATAACAGGATGGTTTTCCTGTGTAGGAAATACCTAAAAGAATCCAGGAAAAATTATCCGCTGAGAGTGCAATCACATGGTTCCCAAGGGGAAGGAAAAGCCTGGTTGTTTAAGGTCACAGTTCAAGGGACAGAGCACTTGATGTCTGTATCCCATCAAAGCTGAGTGCTTGAATTGAACTTGGTAAGACATTCTAAAATTATAACACAATGACAAAGTGTGACTGCATGGTTGGGACACAAGAACATGAAAAGAAGTCCAACATTTTGTATGTCAGATTGTTCATTAGGCAAAGAAATTATAAATAATATAGTAAAATAATAGTTCATAATCAAGGTTTTCAAATTTTAACTATGATATACTATTGTAAGGTGTAACATTTGTAAAAGTGGATATGACAGAACTTGGGGTAGAGACATTAGCCTCCTCTATTCCAAATGGAGCATTTCAAGGAAACAGTTTCAAGAAGAAGCTGTGCTGAAACTTAAGAACATTGTTTTTTTAAATAGCAAATAGCAACAGTCAGTTAAAGAACTTGCTTGGAAAAAAAAAAAAAAGAAAAAAAAAAAGGTTCGCTTCATATTGTTTCCTTTGTATGTATTTTAGAAGGTGACACTGAAGCTTCATTTAACCATATCACAAAATTACAATTGAGGGCACTGTGATGGTATCCTCTGTCATTTAAGAGTTCAGAACTTCCACTTGGAAAAAAAAAAAAAAAGTAAAATTATGATGTTATGCTTTATATGAACTTTGGTAAATGAGAATTGATATTTTCCCTGAAAATATACCAACTGATCATATTCAAGTAGCTCTGTAGCTGGTGGACAGAAGCACATTTCTACAGAGATCAGTGGCATAGGCTTTCTTATGGATCCATGGATCCATGAACACTGGTTTTAGAACTCTTCAGAGAAAGGGGAAGGCCTCAGGAGATCTCTGTTCACAGCACAACCTCTTTTCTAATTTCACTGCACTGATTATTTCAAAGCTTCGATACCTTTGAAACCTGAAATTCAATTCATGCTTATCTCATTGCTAAATCCTTATTTCAAGCTCCTCATAATCCAGAGGCAAAACAGATGTGTTTGATTCTGCTTCCATTCTCAGACTTCTAAAATGTTAATCAAGGACTCTCAGAACACAGAAGGAAACTCAGAGTAACCAGTGGAGCAAGATGACCCATATAGGCCATCTCAGCCAGCATCTCAGTCAACATCTTAGGACACTCAGCCAACATCTTAGGACCCTCAGCCAACACCTCTTAGCCTTATGGCTTTATACACAATTCCAACAAGATTTGTTACTAAGTTTATTCTTGTCTGAATTATCACTGTCTGTTCAAAAAAACTCATGTCTGCTAAGAGAAGTGTGCTTTGTCATACACCCTGACACTGCTTTTATTTCTTTTGATTGGACATGAGGAATTAATGAGGAGATGAAAGGGAAAAACAAACAAACAAACAAACAACAGCAAAAACTGCAATATTAACATCCAGAATGAGGGATAGCAAAGGGCCAGTCTGTGAGGTTAGCCAAAAGAATTGTGAAAAAGGTGGAGGTCTTACCTATATAATGAACTGGGCTGTTCTGATAACAGCTTCTTTAGTTTGCTAGAATAGCCAAAGGAAGAAGTTTCAATTTTGTTTTGAGTAATCTCTAAAAAAATCTAATTTCAGAACATCCCACCAGCTGGCTGTATTTTCCTCTCCCTGGACGACATCATGTGAGTCCACTGGTTAAAGCAGCACCAAGGTGATAGAGAAACAGATTCACATCTCCTCCATCCAATTTGGAGGAATGTTTTGATCTCTGACTTGTCAGGTGAGTGTCCTACATTTTAAACAGTGCAGTATACAGTGGGCCTATCCCTATATCTGTCATTGAAAGGCTAACAAAAAAAGAGACTGAAGCAAAGAAGAAAGTCAATAGAGGTATGAGAGAAGAAGATGCAAATGCCAGCCATGACAAACTCAAGAGACTTCCCAGCTCTGTTGGAAGGCTCCATTATCACCCATGCATGGTGACAAGTGACACCATGGTAACATTGACACCAGTGCGTATGTATGTAACTTGAGAGCTGGGGAAGTGATATCAATGTGAGTAAAACTAGGGAATTAATCTCAGATCAACCATTTTTGTTTAAGCATCTGGATCTGGGCTTTATGAGCTTTTTACTCTGTCTTTGCCTCTGATCTTTGAGACTAAAATCACAATTGCCTAGTGCAGGAAAGAGAAAATCATTAAGGCAAAATATTTTTAACAATGAATGGAGGAACATATCACCATCAATGAGGAAGGATTTATCTAAAAATAAAATAATCAAGCATCCTGGAAGAAATTCCAGGCTGTTTCATAGATGAGGACTACCGGCACAATGTCTATATCTCAATGCATATTGTTTAATACACACAACTAAATAAATGTTGATAACCTCTAGCCTGACAGAACATGAATAGGGAAGCCTATGCCACACACCAATTTGATATATTGTTCTACTTTATTTTGTTTTCTGCAGGTGCTGTTGGCAGCTTTGCCTGTTCTTAGAGGAAAATTTCCAAAAGTCACTCTTTCCCTGCCAGCACAATGTTTATATACATGTTACAACTTGTTGGCATATAATACTGAGTACTATGAATGATTATGTACTGGTGCATTTTTTCTTAATGAATGGGACACATTCACAGAGGATTAATACTGGCCTTTACTTCTTGTCCCAAAATTATTTTTAATTTTAATTGTGCAAAATATAGGAATTTCAGTTGTTACAGCGAGTTTATTTATTTATTTATTTATGTATTTATTTTTAACATTAGTCATACAAAGATTAGGAATTTGGTATAAACCATTAATATAGCTTCCCCTTACAATCAGTGGTGTACGCATCTAAAAAGGCAGGTAAGGTTAATTGTCTTCTAGCAGTTCCTGTGCCTCTGCACTATCTGGTAGAGTGAAAAACTTGTTTGGAGTACCTGTTTAAATTGTTCAAGCTAAATGAGAGAGATGCCAGCCCACTAACAGCTGGGCAAGACATAAAACGAGAGAACAGTAACAAAATAAAAATTATATTCATTAAATTTGGATAAGGCTGATTTTCATTTTAGAGGATCAGCCTTTGTATAGGTAGATTCCCACTGAGTGACTAGAAATTATATGAGAAAGAACCCTAATATCTGAGTTCACGGAGCAGAGTCTACTAAATTCTACTGTTCCTTTTGTTTGTTTGTTTTTGGTGTTGTTTTTTTTTTTTTTTCAGCAGATGTGAGAAGGAGTGGCTAGAAAAATCATTTTCCCTGAAATACAACCAGCAAAATATTAGTATTATATTGACTGAAGTAGCTTCTGGAGTGTTTTGACACTTAGCATCAAAGACAGTATTTCCTTAATTCAATTTGCAGAATACCTATACATTATCTTAGAAAAGACATTGCTAGCTTGGATTCTTTAGCTTCATAAATTACATGAGAGGAATAACCAACACCATAACCAATAATTCTCTAATTCCATAGTGACATTTGTCTATAAAAAATGATACTACATGGAAAACCCAAGTATTTTTGTAATAATTCATGTCTACGTGCACACAGGCAAAGCAAGTAGCCAGTGGTGTCCACCCTGACCACTCTCCATTTAACTATCTGAAGAGCCACAGAGTTGAAAAGGGCATTTGGATATGAAAATATAAATATATCAAAAAATGAATCAATGCTTTACATGTTGACAGATAGTCACACCATGCCTGGTGTATCTTCCTGATAACTCAGAGCCTGTTCTGCTGTCCCACACTATTCCCTTACAACCTAACAGAAGTTGATGACATAAACATATCCTTTTCCCAAATGCTTGGGTTGTGTGTGATTTAACCTTTAACTCCTGCTTGTTGTTATAGGTGAGATGTCAAATATTTCTTGCAAGCCTTTGGCAAGGGTTTGGGTATGTTTTCATCACTCTTCCCCTAAGTAATGTAGGCTGCAGTCAGAAGAGTAATGCCCTTCCCCCATCCCTCTGGCCACTTCCTTGAAGCTCAAACAGGAAAGCGGGGACAATGTAGAGGGACCAGCCATGGGCTCACAGTAAATCTGTAATTACTTGAAATGTCACTTCCTGTTTTTGAAGCCTACAGAAGAATAAATACACTTCTGGGCTGCGCTGTGAGGCGAAGGGGCTGGGGGCTGCAGGAACACAGAACTGCATTGCTCAGCCACATACCCTGACACTTTCAGGGATGACAAGTAATCTTCCTCTAGAGGCACATAAATGTTATTTGGAACGTATAAAAGGGATTTTTATCACAACTAAGGCTGCTACTTTTGCATTAGAAAAGTGTTCTTTGACAAGGCAGTAGTTTACATGCGCATTAGAAGCCAGTTTTCACTGGCAATCTGCATGCCATTTAATCTGCCAGAAGTTGTGCCCTGGCAGTCCCTGCCACTTTGTCCTGTACAAACATCTGAGTAAATATTTCCAGTAAATCCTGCTAAAAAATAATTTCCCCATACTGTTCCCCTAATGTTCGGAATGCATTTTTTACCAGCAGTATGAGTTCTTTAGGTTTATTACAAGAATGACAGACTGAAATGGGTTTGATCATAGCCTGAGAAAGGGACATCAATGGGTTAAGTCAACACTTGCTTAATAGAAAGCTACTTATAAAACTGTGCTGTCAGTGTAAATGATATTTCTCTTTTGTAGTCTCTGTCCAAGCTGTTGAATAAGAATGTGCAGTAAGTTTTGGCATCACATAAATGTTTTCCCAATTCCATGTGTTTGTAGACCAAGTTCTGTTCTTTAGAATGCAGAAGAAAGCTCTGAAATACTTCTTCACACTTCTGTGAAATACTGCAAGTTTCATTTCCACTCCTAGCTGATTGTGCTTTGCCAGACTCAGATATACTTGACTCATACAGCAACACGTTTAATTTCAACCCATGATCTGAGAATGTCAGGTTGGGCATAAGCACTGGGCATAAGGGGGAAGCCAGGGCTGTTGGCTTTGAAAGGCTGACAGTGGAAAATGTTGTCAAAGTAAGCAGATATCAAGTAAGGCCAGGAACTACACTGCAGAGTAAGCATGTATCACTCATTGCCTTAACCATTTTCAGAGAAACACTGCTTAAAGAAAATTGCTTAAAATTCTGCAGAAGTATTTAAAAATATTTTTTTAGAAATTGTCCATGGAGAACCCTGCTGAACCCAGGAATTCAGCAGAATTTCTCATTTGTTATTTCGCTTATTTGTATTTGCTATTTGTTCTTGTTGCTTTTATCTAAATAGTCATTAAAAAGGAAAACAAATACAGGGTTAATATGAAAAATCCTAATTAATTACTTTTGTTTGAGCATGATTGCTTTTCTGATATCAAAACACGCCACAAAACCAGTTTGATTCCTGTTCCAAATGAACCCAAATGGGAATCTAAGAGACTCTTTTACACAGGGCAGGCACTGAAATCATAAAATCACAGAATATCCTGAGCTGGAAGGGACCAACAAGAATCATCGAGTCCAACTGCTTGCTCCACATGGGACCACCCAAAAATCAGACCATGTGTCTGAGAGCATTGTCCAAACACTTGAACTCTGGCAGCTTGATGTCATGACTGCTGCCGTGGAGAGCCTGTCCCAGTGCCTGACTACCCTCTCAGAGCATGCCCCAACTCCTTACAGTTCACCTGCCCACTCTGTAAATGCCCAGCAAGGTGCTTGCGATGGCCTGAGTGCTGCCCAATTCCCAAGTAATGTCCTTGCCTCTGTAGGAGCAGCCTGGACAGGCTGCTCTGCAAGCGAAGGTGAGCTGGGGAGCCAAGGGGACCATGAGGCAGGTGGGACCATGGCCTTACAACAACAGACGCATCTCATAGCCGCCAGACAAGATGAGCCGGGAAGGGAGTCATGTGTTCTGGAAACTGAAGCCTTCAAACACAAATCTCCTTCCATAACACTTTTCGCCTATTGGCCTGCTTTGTAGGCAAGCAAGAAAGCGGTTGAGGTTTCCAGTGTCTTCACCACAGGGACAGACAGTCCAGGGCCCTTTCTCTCTGTTCTAAGAGAGCTTCAGCATTTCTGGTTTTCATCCCATGATAGAATGAAAACAAATTTTAATATACTGAATCCTCCACACCACAAGTATCTTTACAGAAAATTTTAAATTATATCACCACTGCAGAAATGTTGAGACTGCTTGGAAATGGTGCTGTGCTCCATGTTTTGCATTCACATTTTTGTTTCATTGTTTCTACCACATGATCATGTTATTTCATTTTTTAGATAGAGAGTTAGTCCATTCTACCAGTACGCCTCTATCACTGTTAGCCTGAATAAGACTTCTTCCTGTGGGATAGATTTTCATGTCTCATACATATTCTTGCTGAGGATTTAGGTTGAATAAAGCCCTGTTTATATCCCTGCTCAGGCTGTAACCACAGCCATAATAATGAGAGCAGAGGTGATACCACCAGAAAAATCTGGATATTGTGTGTTTTTTTGATTCAAAGCAGTCATTTAGGAAGACTTGGAAGTCTTGGAGACATACAAATGGCTCTTTTTTCAAAAATTGCATAAGTTTTCATGAACCACTATTCCTGCCAAAAATACAAGAAGAGCTTTTTTGGAAGCCTGCATTGTTTCCTGCCAGCTCACCTGTTGGCTCTGGGTTTTGAGACTTTCCATACCTTAGCTGGTAACCTAGAAAACCATAAGATTTCCAAAACAAATTTGAACCATCACCATGTTAGAAGTTTCTGCTTCTCATCACTGGACTCTTCAGCTCTGGCTTACTCAGCCAGGGCTGCAAAGCAATGGGGGACACTAATTGTTCCTCAATGGGGGACACTAATTGTTCCTCATTTCCTTATGAAAAAAAAAAAAAAAAAAAAAAAGTTTCACTTTTGCCATAAATATAAAACTCATAAATTTTCCTTTCTGAAGAGACTATAATCATTTCCTATATATATATATATATATATATATATATATATTATTTTTTTTTCAGTTACTATAGTTTCCTAGGGACAAGAAATGCTTATGGGCTTCTTCATTGCTTATATGCTTCAGACTTCAGGGAAGTCTGCAGGACTTTTGTTGCTATTAAGAAAACATGGGGAAAAAAAAAATGTAGCCAAAATCGACAGAAGCAGATGCATTGATATTTAGGTACCCAGTCTGGACCTGCTGATCCCCAGTGGGCTCAACCAATTTAAGTCAGATTCCCCCATGTTGTGCCACACCAAAAATAAGCATGCAGAGCACTAGAAAAAAAATGGAATCACGGAATTAATAACTGCAAAAATCACAAGAAATGTCATTTGGCTAAGCACAAATAATTTTTTTCTGAGAAGGATATGGATTTTTAAGAAAAGTTGATTGGCTAAAAAATTGTGTACATTACATAGAAAAGGTAGGTGATAAATTTTCTTTTTAGTTTTCATAAGTTTTAACACAGGTATACAAATACCTGGGACCCTATGGAAATCATCCTTACAGTGCTAAAGAAGAGGGCCTAATCTCATTTTCTGGGTTTAACAGGCTGCGAGCCTCTACAGAGATGTGTAACACAGGAATAATAGTTATGAACCGAGCTCTCTACACATGTGCACAAATAGAGGCTGGCTGGATCCTGCCTTGATGTTACTTAACTGTTTGCACAGTTACAATGACTACACATCTTTGTTTTTCTAGGTGCATGTCTTTGTTGATGCTCTGATAGCAAAAAATGCATTAAGGAAGAAGAGGGTCATACAAGGCTAACTTTGAAGCTGGAAGTGTCCCATGCAGTAATAAATATCTCTGCCAGCATGTCGCAGCAATGCATAGCATAAGCAAGGTTTAGAACCATTTATACAGTCTTTATCAAAGCTCCACCTGCTCTGTGCTGCTCTTTCCTACAGATGAGAAAACAGCATAGTTTTTTCTTGAAAATGCATACTCTGTTTTGTCCTGGTATGAAACTGATTGATTTGAAAAATCAGTGGGAAATAGTCATCCTTTTCTGTGATGTTTTCTTGTTCTTCTTTAGCTGGCTGTCACAGCTTGATTCAGTCTTCACGGAAGTAGGGGTAAAACTGGTGCTGTGCACTGTACAACAACAAAAATATGTGATTGTGATTATATGATTGATATAAGAGCACCCATAGCACCTGTGGAGACTAAAAATACGGTCTAAATTCTTCATACTGCCCACCCAAGGATGAATCCTGTATCTGACCTCTATACTGAATATATAGGGAGCTTGTTAAGAATCTGAAAATATGGAGTAATTAAAGAAAAAGTGCACCCAACTGATACAGATTATAGTTCTTTGAGCAAGTGCCTTTGAAAGGGTTTCTATTTCTTGTTTTGTTTTTCATGCCTGGCTTTTTCAGACTCACTGGCTACCCAACATGTATTTATACCTGGGAGGAAATACCGAGTTAATATTTATCCAGCCATTTATTTCTGGGGATTTAGTCAAACCGAAGTTCATACTTACAGACATTTCCTTTATGATGATTATGATCACACTTCAAAATCACAGGATTTGAGACTTGATGATTCAAGAGACTTACTGTTAGTTTATAGGAATACAAATAGCATCTGCAAGGAATGCCAATTTTACCGTAGTACTCCTATGCTAACAATCTGTAACAGTGAGTACGCTGTAATTATGACTATATTTTTTGTATTAGTTTCAATTAATGAATTTAAAACTGTTCCTTTGTAATCCACTAGATAATTGCTGTCTAACTTCAATGACTTTCAGTATTCTCTCATAACAATTCTATGGCTTGGTAATGTTCAGTTAGACTTTAATTTAGACAAATATCTACATTCAGGAAGTCATTTACATGATTAACTTTACTTATAAGTGCTCACCTAGACAAAGGTCTCAACTCCTGCTGTGAGCTGATCCATACAAAGAAGAAAAAAAAAAAAGTCATCATTAAAAATGGAGTTTAAACACAAGCCTTTGTTGATTAAGCCTGGAAAGGCTGTACAGTTTATCAGATAGAAATAAGCTCTTTTTTTTGCTCCCTTCTCTGACTAAACTTGACTTTCATATTATTATTAACATATAAAACCATAGCTTTTTTAGCCAATATTTGCCTGTTAGCAAGTATCTCTACCTTGATACTAAGTAGATTTACTTTCTTTAGGAAAGCAAAGAGGTTAGCAATATTTTTTGTGCTGGTTTGTAGTGTTCTCAGAATGCACGGGGGTAAGCTTCTCAGATTTCAACATATTCTGGAGAATATCCAAGACCCGTCATAAACATAAAATAGCAGATTATATGAATTCCATAAATTATTAAGGGTCATCATTAGCCAACCTTTCTCCCCATTTTCATTTCCTTTTGACAGAAATGATGACTTTGTTATGAAAAACTTTCAGAAGTATAAGAATGTGAAAAATAGCTCAAATCTGTTTAATAAACCAGTCATGGATTAAAATCCAGCTACACTGCACTTTACAGAACAGATTGAATAGCATCTAATACGCATTTTTATAAACAGTTAATCATGGGAAATAACTTCTGGAAACCGAAGCTTGTTCGTCATTAGTTCATATTAGGGTTAAACATGAAGGTCCTTGAAACTGTAAAAGTGTTTTGAAATGATACCTTCAGCAGTATGACCAAACTTGTGACCAAAGCTCACCTTTTTGGCCCTGTGGTATGGCTTGTCTATTTGGCATTACCTATCATACAAAGAAAATTAAATGCAAACTCCAAACAAAACCCTCAATAAAAAAATAAGACCTTGTTACTTTATATGAGCTGCTAGCTAGGTGATCCAAAGGCCTTTAATTCACTTGACATCTTACTCTAATCACAAAGCACGTAATAAAACAGGAATTATCAGTCAAGACAAAAGTCTGAAAAGTTCCTGGCTAGACAGAGTAGGAGGAAGCCCTCATGTGATGTAACTCAACATGGCTCAGTTGAAATCACCAGCTGAGAGCCTTTATAGCTTGGCAAAGTTTTAAAACAAATGTCTCAGAACATACACAGCCCGTATGCAGACTCTAATAACATAAACTTTCTTTCAATTTAAACCCTAATATGGGTTTGTATTAAACTGCTTAGCTCCTATTAATGGAGTTGCAGTATTTTTCCAGGCATGACAAATAACTACAGCATTCATGGTCACTTGAAAGTGCTGAAGTTTCATCCAGTCTAATTCTGAAGTTGCTGTGCTTGTTAGTATATGCCTATATCTTTCAATGGAGCCATATTCAGGGAAACCTACAGATTTTGCTATTGTATTAGTTCAGTTCTGTCTCAATGGATCTCATTTCAGCAAACATATAAGGCACAGTGTCTTGCAGTCCATGGCTGGCAGCATGTGTCAAAACGCCTGTGAAGTGAATGGGTTTTCCTGGGCTTGCTATTGCTTTGAAGGCATAGACCAATATGAAGAGGTGGCCTACTCTAACACGGAAAAAGGTTTAAAAATACATATTCTATTTATTGTCAATTTTATTTCCTCAGTTCTGGCATTGGTAATATTCTTCAGGAAACTAAATGATGTCATTTCCTTTCAAAAGGCAAGTTACATAAATGCTGGAATTCAGCCACTTCAAACAGCCTTCAAACAGATGGCCATGTGTATAAATGCCAGAAAGTGAGAGCAGCCACTTGCAGTAAAAAATGTTACCCCACACATGGTATAATGTTTATTTTATAGCCTCTCTCATGGACTTACATGGTTCATTCTTCTAATTTTTCCAGGCACAAATCCTTTAGGAACTGGCTGTAGAACACCAAAGTAAAATAAATTCAAATTATATAAATAAAATAACTTAAGCAGAACAAACCTTAATGGCTCAATAGATATCAACCACAACATAAAGCTGAATACAGACAGATATCACTATCAAATGTTTCATTTGTTTAGTTACTCCAGGACTGAACTTTGAACGGCGAATCAGTGAGACTTAAGAAAACCCATTTCACATTAAAGGTTTTGTAAAACTTGATAAGGAATTTAAATGGGGATGTGATAGCTGAATCCCTTGAACATGAATCCATATTTACTGTGACAAAAAAAAAAAAAAAAAAAAAAAGCCCATCCATGATGCAGTTAGCTAAGGCCAGATGATGTACTTTGCCACATTGAGGAAGAACAGATGGAGCAACCTGGTCTTTAAAAACTCAGCTGTGAAGACAGAAGCCAGTACTGCATGATTAACTTTCCAGGCAAAGCACATGCACAGGACCATGAGCAGCTGGGAATTACAGTGATACACATCAGAAAAGAGAAGAATGATGGCAGAAAAGAGAAAGAAGATGGCAGAAAGGAAAGGGCCATCCTACACAATGCACTGCCACCCAATCTAGTACAATTACAGCCAGTGCAGCTGAAGGGGGTAATGCTGCTCCTGACTTTCTTTCATATTTCGCCACTGTGGGATGAAGCAGGCAATATCAGAGGATCAGCCTCAGCACTACTCTTGCGGTGTCCGGAAGAGAATCAAAGACGTTCTCTAGGGATAGGGCTAACATGAAGGGACCGGGGAGTCCACCTCTGGGTGTTACAAAATCCCGTGATGCTTTTCAGCACTTCTGATTTGATACAGCCATGCGATGAAAAGGTTGGTTGGCATTTTTTAAAGGAGTTTAACATTGTTCTGACTCTGTTAAAGTCTAACACAATGGGAGAAGTCCCTGACTTCAAAAGGAGAGGCAGAAGGCCAAAGCACAGCCCTTCTGAAATTTTTATCCAGTTTTAAGATTATTTTCTTCCTTGCCAGAACCACAGGCAAAATATCGCCCCGGCTCCAGAACTGTGGCTCCAGAGTTATGCCTCTGCCTTGTGAAAATTCTCTTGAATGTGGCAGATTGGTTTCCCTCAGGTGGGAAAAATCAATGACAAAAGGGTCTGGGAGTATATCTTCTGTGTGACTTGTTTCACTTATTCACTGCAGCCCAGCAATGGAGGCAACCACAAGCCCATTACAGGCTATTTCCCTTTTCAAAAGTTTCCACTCATAGAGCAGTGTCCAGTTCTCAGGAAGCTTTTCTGTCCCGGGAGTCTCATCCAAATACAGGGAATAAAGTAAAAAGGAAAGTTTCTTCTGGATGCCACAGCTTACTTCAAGGATCTTTACATAACAAAACAATACAGTATTTCTTCAGAGTAGATAGGGGTACTGCCATTTGAATTCCTGTCAATAATGATAACAAATAAAGTCTCATGATATTGCCAAATATCAGATTAAGCTTTTTGGACAAGGGTCAATGAGGTTTCCAGGGGTCTGTGATTGAAGGTGGAGATGTTTCAGTCTCCCTCCTTAAACTTTGTTCCTCAGCCATTACAATGCCTCAGGGCTGAGCCCTGTTTTCTGGGATGCTTTACTTTACTGTAAAAATGAAAAAATGCAGCAGTGACAATGCCAGGATCTTTCCTCACATGTGATCATTGAGAGCACCACATAGGCAGCAGTCTGGCCTGGCTGGAAGTGAGCAAAAGGCAAGTTGCCTGCAGGATCATAGAAGTGAGAGAGCAGCCTACCTCCAGCCCCTTCCCTCTCCCTGTTCCCTGGGAAGAAAGACTGCGCACACAGCACCATCCTGCCCTGCAGGATGCAAAGCAGGAGATTGAAAATGGGGGCACAGCGGGGATAGGCAGTGCAAGTCAGAACTGGATCGACACAAGACAACAAGTGCAAGGTGGGGCGTGTGACTCATATTGCAGATATGTCAACAATATTGGTGGCAAATAACTGTCATCACTTGATAGCGCAGTATTCTGTGCCATGGGTTTATTGTTCATCGCTCCTGCAGTGATTACAAACTTGCTTCCCTCTTAAGAGCAGCAAAGTGAGATGACAACACTACAATTTTCAAAGCCTGCTATGCAGTTCAGTTCCTGGTTCAAATAGTAAATCAACAGAGACCACTCTACAGTACAGCAGCAAATGGCAACAACCTTACTTAAAGTTAATAAACCATTTTAAGCTTATTTGTCCAGAAAAATACCTCATAACCACATCTTGCCTCACTTACACTAACAGCCACACATCAAGAGAACTATCCTTGAGTACAGGTATATCAGCAAAATAGAGTCCCAAACCTTAGATTTCAGTCTTTTTACAGGACTGGAAAAGTTGGTCAGAAGTTCATAAATACTACGCTGGCCTGTAACACACAGTTCTATAAAAGAGGCTAAAGTGATGACAACCAGCAAAGATGTCTCTACACAAAAACAGGGTTTCCTTTAAATTCTTTGATATAGCGATTAAGGGTATCAGTGTGGCACAATGAAGAGCTTGGACAGACCACAGCTGCATGATCAGAGGGGTGACACTGCAGAGGGGGTGAAGGAACAGAGTTCAAGGTTGACATAGGTTACTCCACCCTAATCCTACTCTCCCAAAAGAATGGCTTCATCTAATAGTTCACTCCAGACCTACTCCTGGAGCAGCAAAATCCAGTGCTCTCTCTTGCTGTGGCTGCCAAAGCCACAATTTAATGATTCATTTTTGCAGTTTGCCTTATTTTTTAACACTGCAAAGGGAAAGACCTACTCACTTTGGGGTGTTTCTGTGCTCCCCGTGCCAAAGGGATGAGGAGTCACTTGGGTGAAGGTACACGCAGGTGCTGGAAAATGTCAGCTTCTCTCTTCTGCAGCACTGTCTTTTTTCATCTCCAAGGACACTGAATGATCCTCACTGCCAATGCACCAGAGACAGAGGAATCCACTGCAATGAAATCATGAGTCAGAGCTCCTCGATACAACTTGAACTTAAACTGTTAGAGAGCCAAGAATCAATATACTCCGCCAAGGGAACAAACCAAACGTACCAGCCATTGCTGCAATAAAAACACTACTTTTTTACTACTATTACAAGTTCTTTACTTAGGGTCTTGTGACTGTTTGGAATGTCAGACGTCTCCATTCAGGATGTTTCTCGCCTGTTTTTTTTTTTTTTATGGTTTTGGTTGCAAAAGAAAAGTTTAGAGATCCTATTACCTTAAGGCAGAATTGTGTCCTCAAATGTTTTTATGCTTCTCTTGGGCTTGGCTGCCCAAACTCCACCAAATAGTCTAATAAGTTCCATATGCCCATTTTTTGAAGAACACATTTTCAAAGTAGCAAATGTTTTGACGGATTGGCTCACGGAGAGCCTGAATGCTGTTATACACATCGTTTAGCATTCCACAAGGCCCCCACTGTTAAATTCTGGGAATGTGGCCGGAGTGACCTACCTAATACTGCACTAACTAGCTTTAAACAAAACAAAACAAAACAAAAAGAAAAATGAAAAAGAAATTCTTAAAAAATGTGCTGCACTAAAACGTATTTGGAATTTGAACGTGCCTTTGCTGCCCTGGTAATTTGTGCTAGAGGTGTGTGGGAATTAGGCTGACACGTAACCAGACTCACAGAAAGAATGTTTTGCATAAAACTAAAAATATATTTTAAAAGTAGCTCACACACTTCATCTAGAGCAGAAGCTGGGGCCCCCATCTTGCAAGAAGTTATACACCACCTGAAAAGCTGAGCCTCCCACACACATTGAGTTCAGGGGAACATGAGCGTGTCCAACACTATCTAAAGAACAAGCCAATTCATTACAGAGCTTGACACTTCATTCAGTACATAGCAGAAATTTTTAAGAAAATGCAGCAAACCCCATATGACTGTAATTTAACCATATATTATAAGTGCATCCAGCATTGGAAAGAAAATGCTCACACATGTTTATACTGGTTAAGGAAATGTTCTAATATTTTTTAAAGACTTCAACCCCAGCTTTGATTTTTCCATCTTCTTTTTCAGTGGCATTTTTTGTTTCTTTCTTCATACACTATTCTTAGGTCAAAACATTCTGGAAAGCAGGTGCTGTTCTGCTCATTTTTTCACATGCAGAAGACAAGAGACCTGAGCAAACTGAGAAACAAATGATGAGTTTAACACTTCAGTCTCTGATCCTCCAAGCTGAAATCAAATTATGTTTGCCTTTTCTACTAACTGAAAGAAAGAAAGGAATTACAATGTGTTTGTTTATTTGGAAGGGGAAACTTCTTGACCTAGAATACCCTTTCTGTGTATATAGCCCACATTAAATGCAATTTCTAACATTAGGACAAAAGAGAAAAGAGAAAAGCAGTGAGGAGGATATGTGGGTGCTAGGATATTCTGCATCTCTATGCATATGATGAAAGATGAGGCAGGGTTAACAACTCGTGAAGGTTCAGCCAGATCTACGTTTGGGAGTGGCAGCTATTAGACATGTTCAGTAGAAAGTGTGGAAGCCACTTAGGTAGGTAGCATTGCAAGCAGCTCATATATGGCATGATTTCTTCTAAACAAGCCAATTAGATTGCATATACAGGAGAGAAGTGTATTTGTGTATGCTTTTGTGTGTGCATGTGTGTGTGCAAAAGCTGATGTTTAATGCAAGACTACGTGTAACTCCAGTAGGAAACTTGATCTGTGCCACTGTCACACCACTAGATTAGTGTTATACCTCTAGGCTTTCTGACTTGAGACAGCTTGCATTGAACCAATGCTTGGTCCACCAAGATGCCCTTTAGGGAGGAAAAAGTGACTTGTAGACTGAATGGCTTCAAAAAAATCTGGAGATATTTTATGGGCTGATCCTAATATTTGCTCCACTTTGAATGCAGACTACAGATTTCTGTTGTGACTATACTGACCGGTTACTCCAGAGGCTGGAATGCTGCTGGCTGTGTCTGTCGCCAAGTTGCTAGGGGAATGGAAAAAACTGAGACCTTTGCAAAAGCTCTTAGCTGTCTGTAATGACAAATACAACATGTCTGGGACATGCTGTCAGGAATAAGACACCAGCTCTGGACAAAGATCAGTGGGGAATGTAGGTATTTGTGCTAAAGTACAAAGGTATAAATGTGGTGTTGAAACCATGTATTTGAATATGCACAACAGCAACTAAACAGAGGAGACAGAAAAAGGAAAATCAGTAAATTTACCGTCTAATAGCTTTTGTTTGTCCATTCTTCACATTCTGCATACTACCTTGCAGTGCCTTGTACAATTTACTATGTGGCTGTAAAGGACAAAGTCAACATTTTATCTGTAAAAATGCAAAGTCTTTGGCAGTAATGCCAATGTAAAATACTCTTATCCTTCCCACATATTACTCATTTCCACCCTGTGCCAGTTGTGCTGGCACAGTTCTTTGTGCTGCAATGTCATAAGGCACTGTGAACCAGCTTATAAACAGATCCCATTTTTAGAAACACTCCCAAAAACTGTTTTCTGAAGCTGATGATCTCCTTAGTCTGATTCATCACCAGCTGCACAAACCGCTGTGTTGGAACATCTGAAGGGGTGATGCATGAACTGGTATAATTAAATTAGTATAATTGCCAAAGATTTCATCTTCTGAAATCACAGACTGCTTTCTATGTGTATTAGATGTTTGTTCTCCTAAGAAACTGATTAGTATTGCCACTTTGAGAATAGTCTGGGAATTACTAAACCAACATACAGGTTCTATGTATATACAACAGCCCCCAGGTTTTACTGTCATGTGCTGCTTTCTAGAAAGTCCTAAGAAGTCACAATTACAACTGCCATTGCAGCTGAAATGTAGGTTTCATTGATTCCAAATAGCTGCAATGTAGAACAAGTTTTGCAAAATCAAGAAAAATATATGCAGGGAATATACAAGAACTAAATTGGGGGGGCAAATTAACGGTACCTCATTCCTCGGAACTTATTAATCCAAATTAGTGAACATAACACTGTCTTTCAGTTGGTTCTGCTGCTCTTCCTGCCATCACCAAGACAGAACCACTTTGCTTAGAAAAATTTAAGGAATAACTTTGAAATTATTATCTGTTCTGTATTTTGTCAGAATAATTGTTTTCAGAGGAAAAAGAAAACCTCAATAACATAACTGAAAAATTAACACTCCACTAACAAGCACTGACATAAAAAGTCTTTAATTTCTTCATGATACAGTCCCAAACTGTTTAGGTTTGTGATTCTCTAGTGGTGTGCATAAGGAAAAGAATCTTAAATCACATATTTTTTTAGCTCATCTGTCTACTCACTAGTGTACAGCAATAAACATTTTTCATATCATCCTTTAACTGGCATTTTGCTGTGGATAGAAGTTCAAAATAAAATTATTGTCATGTAATTGCAGAAAATGTTTAGAACATTTTCTTCGTGCATACGGACTGCATAGACAAAACTCTTTACTTCAGATTTCTGGATGTGGTTTTAGCTGTCCTTTCACTTTAAAACACCTGTTTATTTAAAATACTGCATACCATTCTTTGAAAGAGATAGTTTTTTCTCATTATATTTTGGTTGATAACAAAGCCAGTAACCAGAGATCATAGAATCATACAATAGTTTGGGTTGGAAAAGACTTTAAACCCCCCTGCCATGGGCAGGGACACCTCCCACCAGACCAGGTTGCCCAAAGCCACATCCAACCCGGCCTTAAACATTTCCAGGGATGGGGCATCCACAGCTTCTCTGGGCAACCTGTTCCAGTGCCTCACCACCCTCTGAGCAAAGAATTTCTTCCTTATATCCAGTCTAAATCTACCCTCTTTCAGTTTAAAACCATCACTCCTTGTATCCTATTACTATGTTCATTGTCAAAGAGTCCTGCTCCAATTTTTCTGTAGGCCCTCTTTAGGTACTGGAAGGCCACTATAAGGTATCCACGGAGACTCCTCTCCTGCAGGCTGAATAACACCATCTCCCACAGACTGTTTTCATAGAAGACATGCTCCAGCCCTCTGATCACCCTCGTGGCCCTCCTCTGGACTCATTCTAATACTTCCATGTCCTTCTTGTACTGGGGGCCCCAGAGCTGAACGCAGGACTCCAGTTGGGGTCTCATGAGAGTAGATTAGAGGGGGACAATCACCTCCCTTGACCTGTTGGTTACTCTGCTTTTGATGGATATGGGTGGCTTTCTTGGCTGCCCAACCACTGGGAAAGCATGAAGAGTCACAGATGATAACCTGGGACAACCCTGGGATTCGGGGACTGTCTCAAGACGAAACCCCCCAGGATGTAACACTGCCTCAGCTTTTTCTGACGTCTTGGATTTTTCCTGTAGCCTCACCTAAAGCCATGGCCAAAGCCAAAGTATTTCCTGGTACCAAACAAGGCAGGAAGAGAATTCACCATTACTGTTGCAGTATGGATGCCACATCACATAATTTATGGAACACTGTCACAGCCCACCATGGGTTCATATATCCTGTGATGAAACCTTCAACATGGAAGATATTTTCCCTAAGTCCAATTCTGTTTGTTGTTGTTGTTGTTGTTGTTGTTTTGTTTTGTTTTTAACCTGGTCATCAAGTTAGCCCTCTCCAACAGTCCCTCCTAAGAGACAGGAGAGAGGGTATGTATGCTAAATATTTTATTCTGCTCTTTTTGTAAGTCAAGGATCAATTAGTAAATGGCCAGCTGAGACCTACACGTGGCTCAGTTCTGCTATAGGTTACTGCTGGGTCTGAGGCTTCAAGAAGCTCCAGGGTTATATTCTTGGTACTGGCCCATGTATGGACCATGCTCTTAGTTTTACTTAACAGAGGTGAAAATATGGGTTGTGTGTTGTTAATTTAGTAACAATCTTAAATGAGTAAAGGATGAAACATTCTTTTTAAAAATTAAATACACATATGATACAAAAATGTAATTAAGATATATTTTAATATTAGCACAGGAGAAATATGAAGCAATTATCCATGTAGTGAAGAGCTTAAGCATTTAACTAACAAGGCTTAATTTTGTCACAGCGTTGCCTGTCATTCCTTCAGCAAATGCTGTTGCATTTCTGGGAAAACCCTGTCACCTTTGCTGTTGCTACTTGTAGTTATTTGAAATAAGCCACAGCCTTTATTAATAACCAATGAGCTAATAAGACGTAGCATTTAAATCTCCACCATGTCCTCTGTCTGGTAAATATTTTCTCTTAAGAGAATTGCTGACATACATTTGAACAGGTCTAGGGTTTTTAGAAAGCCATTTATGTGTAGAAAGAGCAGTACATTTGTAAACGTCCTTCAAAACAAAGAAGAAAACCCACAAGAAAAACTAAGCAGGATCTGTGTCCTCTGTGACCTGGTTTATCAGGGCGTTCACTTGGTCAAAATTTAATGTAAATAATGCTGGCTTCCTCTCTCTGACAGTCTGTGTGTTTTTGCTTAATCAGCAGTAATGGGGAAAAAGTTGAGAGAAAAATTAAATGAGCAGGCAACAGAGGAAAAGTCTACACGCAATACTGCAGAGCAGCAAGGACCTGATAGGGATAGTATTTGCTTATATTTCTTGAGCCTATTTAGCTCATGTGTGATCTCGGAAACTGAAGCATATGGAGTTGCATACACCTCATGCAGCTAACAGTAAGTTACGTTGCCACATGATGATTTGAAGTGGGAGATCATTTTGAAGTGTAGGGAACTAAGGGGAGGTGATGAACTCACAAGTGAGCCTTGCTGGAGAGGGCTCCAAGCAGGTGGGACTTGGGGCTACAGGGGTGCAGAGAGCAGGACAAGGTGGCAGACCCAGAAAGGGAGGCTGAGTTCTGGTTGCACATCTGCCTGGAGACCCAGCTTCACAAGGAGATAGCAAGGAGAGCCATGGTCCACCAGGCACCCAGCCAGAAATTCACTTGGAGGGCAGGCAGGTGAGAAAGGTTCATCCTCATGCAGTCAAGCAGACTCCACTCTGGAGTATTTTATTTCCATAGAATGCAGTCACTGCCTTTGCTCCAGTTTCAAGTGCTGTGTCATACTTCCTTACCCTGCTTAAGGGTTACACTCAATCACTGTACCCAAACTAGTGTGTGTCTGAACTACTCACAGTTTGTCCTTACCCTAGTTGTGACAGTGTTCAATTTTGCTGCAGGATCAAGACACATCCAGGAAGCAAGAAAGAGTGGGCACAGAGGAACAAAAGGTATGTGGGGAATTCAGATGAGTAAAAGGGGTCATAGAAAGGGATCATAGAACCATAGAATCACAGAATCATTTAGGTTGAAAAAGACCTCTAAGATCGTCTAGTCCAACCTTTAACCTAGTACTAAAGTCCACCACTACACCATGCTAAATTCTCCGTCTACTTGTTTCTCAAAGACCTCCACGGATGGTGACTCAGCCACTTCCCCGGGCAGCCTGTTCCAATGCCGCAAATCTGTTTCAGTAAAGAAATTTCTCATAATATCCAACCTAAGTATTTTGCAAACCTATCAGTATTTTGCAGAAACCTTGAACACCTGAAAATCTTTGCCCAGCACATGCCCATAACATCTTTCTGCCTGCATGCTTGTGCTTTTAAATGATAATAAAGATAAGATAATAAAATGAAAGGAAGACATGTAGGAAAACATTTTCCCAGCTATAGGAAAAATATTACACCTATCCAAAAAGATCTGCTCAGATCCACCTAAACAGATCTGAACATGTTGTGTTTCAGCTGTTAAATACACCTCTAACTGGACTTTGCAGACCAAGGCAAGAAGTGTGTCAAAGCACCAGGGTCAAAATATAATTACCCTGTGACAGGCCAAGAAAAGCCTACACACCAGGAACCTATCCCCTAAGCCCATGTGGCCAGAGAGCACTAACCACGCAGTAGCATGTCCAGCCAAGAAAAGCTTTGCACACAGGAGTACAGAACAGAGAAGCAAGGCACAGGCTGCTGCTTGCTTGTGCAGAGAATGTGCTGAGAGAGGTCAGGACTCTGGCGTTGCTTGCAGAGCTCAAGCTCCCTCCCAGCTCCTGTCCCAGGTGCAGCCCACGGTCCTGCCAGCCCCCCTGTCCCCTGGCTCCTTTCAGCCCCCCTGCATTCTCCTGCTGCCAGGCTCCTGCTACTTGCCTGGCACTTACTTCTTCCCACCACCGCTGCCATAGGCCTGCCAATCCTTCACCTCAGATGGCATCAGCGGAAATAGGTGGAGGTGTACTGGAACAAGACATATTTGGTTCAATACCTCCCTCCCCTGCAGCAGTGCTATTTTTGCTGAACCCAAACACAGAGGACCAAATGATAGGGCCACCACCACTTTCCAGTTCTTTTCTCCTTTGTCTTTCTCTTAGTGAAGATACCGCAGCCTGTTCTGGTTCTAGCCTGCCATACAATCTGTCAGAGAATCCTGCGGTGAGAAAAATGTGCTAATTGATATATTTTTAGTGTTTCATTTACATTTCCCAGCTGGCCATCCAGAAACCATATGCGCTGGTGCTAATAATTAAGCCTCTGTAGTCTATCACAGCCCACCAGCAAATGCCACGGGAAGTGAATAACAGAGCCAGCCACACAGCTCTAACAAAACTTGGCAGCAGTATTCAGCTGGTTCTCTTGCTTGTCTTTTCCTTCTCCACTTCCCTGACTCCTCTCTTATTAGTTTTGGAGACTCTCATTAGCACATGCAAGCATGCCACAGAAATTGATTCCGAAATTCCACAGAATTCAGGGGGAGTTGGAAAGGACTTGTAATGGTGCCAGGATGGTCAGTGTTGCAATTCCACCATCTTCATGCTAAGTACTATGAAATAAAACATCACCTCAATCCCAGGCTTGGTGTTTGAGCTACAGCCATGATTCTCACTCCTCACTACTTCCATCATCCAGTCCACCCCAGAATGAGTCACCTAAAGCTCCTTTAGCCTTCTCTTCTTTGCCAATGGCAAATGGGATGGATTTCGGCAAGTAGCAAGGCAGCAATACCAGGAGGTGGTAAGACTTCCAGGTCTCAGAACTTTAGCCATCCATTGAGTGGAAGAGAGAGGAAAAAAAGAGGCAACTAAGTGTTACTTTTCATGTTATTGAATGCTCTGACATTGTCACTTAAAAATGATGGCAGATACTGATATTACTCAGTGCTGAAAAATGTTTTGATGTCACTACTGTGACCTGGAACATTTATCAGTAGGAGCAAAAGTAACTGGTTAAGATAATGAAACAGAAGTGCAGGAAAACAGCCAGTGGCTCAAGTCTCCCCACAGCTAAGTCAATAAAAGGTGTCTATTGGTTTCAGCAGGAGGAACGTTAATACAAAAGGTCTGAAATGACTAAACACATCCATAGGTCTCATAAAACAAAGAATAATCATCCTTATTGATGAGCAAGAATAAATCCTGAATCATGGCACACTGAGAGCAGGGTACAACATTTCCATTTTGCACTACAGTTATAAGTGACAGCAGCCCAAGAGCTAGCAGAGCTCCCTGCAGTGACAGAGACGGTGAGGGAGAGCTCTGCAGCTTGGCAGCACCTGGCTTACTTCAGCAAGGATGATAATATTAGCACTTTGTTCTAACATATAAAGAAATTTGCGTTAATATCTGTAGTCATTTCCTCTCAAAATTATAGTTTGTGCCTTGTTGATATTTTGCTGCTTTTATATGTGTGCAGATTCTGGAAAAAAAAAAAATCTGGAACTTTTTACACAGCATCATTAAGAATTAAGAAACTGTGACCATACAAAATAACTACCAAAACAAGAAGTAATAGTCATCTGCTTCCCATGTTATTTTGAAAGAGTGAAAGTAATTTTATAAAATGCTTTTGTTGTCATGAAAAGAATTCTGTGACTCAGACAAAGGTGTGCTGGACTGTGATATTTATCTTAGTTCATTTAAAGTTATTCAACCACATCATTGTGCTGGTTGCTGAAAAATCACACGGAATGTCTTAGGAGAGCTGGCACAACGTGCCCCACAGCCAATGTTCTTCCCTCTGCCTACTGGAAAGAAACACTGTTTAAATATTTAGTAAAACAAATATTGTATTATTTTTAACAGCTGTACTTATGCTAGCCTGGAGAGAGAGAGGGAGACAAGGAAGAGGACAGAGAGACACACATGCACAGAAGGGAGTAGAAAAAGAGAGAGAGGGAGGACGGGGGGGCAGAAAGAGAACGACATAAAGAAAGAGGAAAAGAGAAGAGGGGAAGGAGGGAAGGAAGGAAGAAAGGAGAAGAGCAGAAGAAAAAGGAAGGAAGGAAGGAAGGAAGGAAGGAAGGAAGGAAGGAAGGAAGGAAGGAAGGAAGAAAGGAAGGAAAAGATGAAGAGAGATGAGAGAAAAAGAAAATTAAAGAAAATTAAGAAGAGAAGAAAATGAAAATATTATAGTAGGTTTTCAGATTACCCAGGAGCATGGCATTTGTTTCAGATTTTACAGTATTTCTCACTGACTAGATGGTGAGACAAACACCTTGGATTGCCTTTATGACACAATTCACATCCAAGTAGAAATGATTTAAAAATAGAAGAGAAACTAGTTGAAGATTGGAGAAAAACAAGGCTGGTGCCTCAAACAGCTAAATAAATGTGGTAATATTTTGTAACTTTGCCAGGTTTTGGGTCTATATCTGGAAGGCAGGAAATGCTCTTAGTGATGTGCTGTGAGACTTTGGGGAATCTAACTGATATCCCTCTGTTTTCCCATCTGTAAAATGGAAATAATTATACTTGTCTCCTTTCAAATAGTGTTTGGGATTTGAAAGATGAGGTCTTTGTCTCTGATTCTGAGGGAACTGGGACTTCTTCTAGTCAGTCTGAATAAAATTACCATTTTCAGAAGGGCAGAACTTGCAACAGATTTGGTTGAAAGTGGCTGAATGAAACAGAGATGATTCACACTATAAGTGTGGCCCCACAAGTTTCCATTTGCACTGTCAGGAAATAATCTAATTCCAGTCTTATCCTGTGGTTGAACAAATATTCATTATATCTATGGGTACAATACATTGTCTTAAAATATATTTTATGTTGACAGCTTTTTTTTCCCACCCATACAACACCAAATGGTGATCTCCTATATGAAATGTGAAAAAGAGACAGCATTGAGTTAGCTTTCTTAATCTGTTCTTAACAGAATGATAAATATAACATGAAACAGATAAAGAGTTAAAGCAAAATAGACTCTAATGGCTAGTAAATGTTTACATTTCTATGCAACTCCCTAACCAGTTTTCTTTCATATTTACATTTGTATAAATGCCCTGTTTCCTGTTGCATTTATCTGTTATGCCCTGGAATTAACCTAAATTTTGACTGCCCTAGAATGGAAGCTGCCTTCTTAGTTCGCCCTCTCTCCCTCTCTCTCCCTCTCTCTCTCTCCTGCACATAGTAAAGGATAAGCTGGCTGATGGCTGAATACTGCTGCTTACACAAGTGATGCATGTGAATATTTTGCAGGCTTGGTCCTGGTTTAGTTGGTGGTGATGCCAGAATTAATATCCCTCATAAACTGAGATGTCTGTGAGGAAGGAGAATTTGCAAAGGTTGAGGACAGAGCATGACAGAACATGGGACTTGCACCCAGAGGGTGGTGGTCAATGGTTCTATGTCCAGGTGGAGGCTGGTGAAAAGGGGTGTCCGTCAGATGTCTGTCTTGGGACTGGTACTGTTTAATATCTTTATCAGCGATGTAGACAGTGGGATCGAGTGCACCCTCAGCAAGGTTGCAGATGACACCAAGCTGAGTGGTGCAGTCGATACAACAGAAGGAAGGGATGCCATCCAGAGGGACCTGGACAAGCTTGAGAAGTGGGCCAACATGAACCTAATGAGGTTCAACAAGTCCAAGTGCAAGGTGCTGCACCTGGGTCTGGGCAATCCAAGACATGAGCACAGACTGGCAGAAGAACCCACTGAGAGCAGCCCTGCAGAGAAGTACTTGGGGGCTCTGGTGGACAAAAAGCTCATCATGTTCCATCAATTCTAGAAAAACAAAGACGGCAGAGTAATATTACTAATGAAGCCTACTTTTAATTGTAAATAATCTCCTCAAATATTTGTTAACATCATGGAAAGACACCTTATCACAACATTTCAATAAAAGAGGCTTTACATTTGCTCTTGACGGTAATGATGTACTATGAGTTGTTCGACAGGCATTGGCTTTAACTGGAGTGATTGAACATCAAGGTTTATAGATTTACAAAGTAAATATTGATGCAGGATGAAACCAAGGTTAATATTTGCCTCAAGGAAGAATGAATTCTGGTGATTCACAAAACTTTAAGTTAGCCAAGGCCCCTAATGCCCTCCAGGTTATATTGGTGTTAATCCAGAATAAGTCTATTGAAACCCATGAAGTTGTAGCAGTTTGAAAAGAAGCCTAGAATTAAGTTTAATATATTTTCTCTTTTTCCTAAAAAAAATAGCCTAATATCACAGGTATAATTTTGAGAGAAGCTTTTAAAAACCTTAGTCCTTTAGTAGTTACTAGTAAATAGTTAGAGAAAATGTGGAATTAGACCTATAAGAGTGTGATATGACTGAAAAATCAATGCAAGGAAAGTTACTTTTAATTTCTGAGATGCCAGATAAAATTAAATAAGTTAATTTCTGACCCAAGTGAAATAAACACCTTAATAATTTGAATAAGCATTAATTGTAGTGGTCACAATTTTAAAAAACAATTGCTAAATTTGAAGAAATTAAAAACAACATTGAATTTTGAATGCCTCAATCTGCCTGCACACCCTTGAGAATAATCCCACCACACTCACATAAAGCACTGTTGAATTCTAATTTTAAAGAGTTCTTCATCTGGTCTTTTCCATCTCATCATCGATGATAATTTTACTTCTTTATAATTTAAATTTAGATGACTAGCCAATTTGCTTAGCTATCTTGTTTCTTGGATGTCATGCAGATGATTTCAATAGAATTAAATGAGCAAAACAATGGAAAAATGCCATTGCAAATGAGGCAGTCTCATCTCTGTTCTGAAAACTCCCTTTTCTGCCAGAGATGTTCCGCAGGTCATATGACCTAAATTCTAATTTCACCACCTCCCTTCCCCCCCTAACCTCCACCCCCCCCCCAAAAAAAAAAAAAAAAACACTTGAAATGTCCTTTCAAGACTTTCTCAGAAGCAAGGATTTCCTATCATCAATAATACATAAGGTTCTTGTGCAAAGGGCAGCCACGGAGGATTCTTGCAACATCAAAAACAAATCCATCCTTGAGGGATCTTTAAAGCATATTTCAAAATGTGTTCTAACCAAAACAAGCAGCACACACATGGAAGAAACATTTTATTGTCACTTCTCAACCATTAGCCACTTCTGTGTGTAAATGATTTCTTACACCATTATTTAGTACCTGAATGTTATGGTGTTCTCAATTCCTGAAAAGATGAAAAAGAGGGTTTATCATGTCCCTTTCTTTACAGGTAAGACTGATAACTAGATAAAGGTTTTGCAATAGCTTTTACAAGGACAAACAAGGAAGAAAAAACATCCAAATTCATATCACCAACGTGTATGGAGGACTTTGATACCAAGCAGGATTGCTTGATGTAACCTGAAAAGGCGCAGCGTAAGAGTAAGAAAAACATAGCTTTGAAAGTATATGATGTTGTTGTTGGCAATGAGTACTGTTGAACTGAAGAGAAATACAGGATGCTTCTGCTGTTTCCTTTTTGCAGGATACATTTACTTTTGGAAGAGTTCTCTTAAGCTCTTAAGGCATTTTCTGCAAATATAAACTGTCTGGTGTAAATGGGTTGTTTGCTAGTTTGATCACTTGTTAGAAATAATTTATTTTTACTTGATCAGGAATAATTGTGTCTGACAAAGGCACATTTAAAGTTGTAAGCAATACTGAAAGAGATTTTTTTTTTAATGTAGTAAAATTTGAAGTAGTTTGTATTGTACATAAAGATTCAGGCATCTTGGCACATGTATCCATATAACCTTAAATCAATGTTTATTTCTCCTAATAGACAATAGAGATGAAATATTCCAAGTTGAGCTCAGAATTCATCCTTTTAGGTGGGATTTGGTGCCCAAAGCCACAGAATTGATCTCAAACTAATAAATTATATTTTTCTAATGTCAATCCTAATTGGAAAGAATAAGTTGAATCATACTATGTTCTAATTCTTCTATTTTTTAATAGTTAAATTCTAGCAGTCAGGCTTAAAATATCTCAGTAATGTATCTCTCCAAGGAGTAACTTGAATGTGAAATGGCATGAAGCTGTGCACTGAAGTGAACTCAATCCTTGCCAACAAGATTGTAAGTTCATGACAACCGCAAACATTTGTAGCTTTGTAGCACCTTTGTTCCAAAGTGAACTTCAACTGCCCTAAATATCTCTGGAGCTGGTGAATTGACTGGCAGAATCTTTGGATTATTTGTATATGCCTTTGCTGTCTGACATGTCAAATATGGACATATGCACACAGCTTGAGCAGATGAACTGGACTGCAAACAAGCAGCACGTCTGACATCTGACTTACCTCTCGCATGTGAGCTGTTGCCCTGCATACACGCCTCTATTCCAGGAGGTACCATACCTCCTGTATACTGATCAGACCACTTACATGAACCCAGCCTCCCCAGGCAGAGGCAGCAGTAAGAGAAGTTTGGCAGGAATCAGTCATACTTGCCATCAACTCTAAAAAGCCCTTTTCTGTGTTTTTGCAGTGTCTTCGCAAAAGGTGTGACTTGCTGTGCACAGTCTGCTGTGCCCATCAATGATGACATCTTTGGGAAATGCCAGGGAGATAGTGGCTGCCCAACATAAGTCGGAGGCAGCTTACTATGTGCCAGCTGTATCTATGAGGTCAGAATGGAGCCATTAGTATGCAAGAAATCTGCTTTGCGCTATCTTCTCCACAGAGAGAAGTTTCCATGCCAAAACTGGTTTCCTCAAAATCCATACTTAGCTGCTGCCAAATGAAGAACCATCTAAAATCTGTAAGTGATCTAGTTTTTTGCACTAATGCCCTCCAAGGCAATTAAAGCTCTACTCTTCAGCATGCCTAGAAACTTCTGCCTTAACTGGTCAGACTCATTTAGTATGTATCTTCTCCTTAAGCCAAAAGCTTGATATTCTTGCATGCACCTATCCTAATCTGAACCCAGCAGAAAATCAGATTCTGTATAAAACAGAGACAGAAAGATGTTGGAGAGAGATTTATTTCAGCCAAGGTCTCAGGGATTAGAGCACTCAGGCAGACACATGGCTTCAGATTCCTTCTCTGAACCTGCAAAATGCAAACCCACCTTTTCCAGAACTTACAAATACCTTTTCTAAGAACCCAGAGACTCAAGTGCCCTCACTGCTCCCTGGAACTTATTTTTTTCTGTAGCAAGTGGAAAATCTTCATTGGAAAGGATTGAACCTGATCTCTCCCTTTCTGCCAGCTAAAGAGTCCCTTGTCCTCTACTCAGAACATACTCCTACAACAAAAAGAGAGGTGATTCTGATGCCTGTCAGTCAGAGGAGCTAGTAACAGGAAATTTTAAATGTGCTTGAAAGCCCTGCCTAGTTACAGAGGGAATGGTGATGTTACCTCCTCTTCTGGAAGTGTTATAATAGGAGAAACAAAACAAAACAAAACAAAACAAACGAAAAAAAAGAGTTATGACCCTTTTCTGAAGAAAGAATGTAGGCATCTAATCTGGGGGATGGGAACTCCATGGTTATTCCAAGCTAAGGGAGTTTTTTTTTGCTGCAACCTGGCAGAAGTTAACTATGCCCTGAAGAAAAGTGACATTCAGTTTTCTTAGAGGATTTTAGCCCAGAGGCACTTATTGTAAAGGAACATCACATGTTTCAACAGTGTTAGAGGTACTCAAACTATCCCCAGGGGAAGAAGCAGGTTTACACAGAAGAGCACTGGGGAGACAAGTTCATCGAATTCTCTGAGGTGGCCCAGAAGCACCAGGACTTTCAGAACAGTTTGCTTTGTCTTAATGCCACCCTGGGACCACTATTCCTCCCTGGTTTAGGAGGGCTGTTCCTCGGGAATGTCAGCACTATCCTATACGGTGGGTGAATGTGCCCTGCTTCCCCTGAAGGGGCAAAACCTTCAGGTCATACCCCAGATTTGATTTTTATATGCCCACCACACCTGCCATTGAAAATATGACACTAATTTTGTTTGTTCTTTTACTTTCTGAGTCTGAATTATGTCTAAATGGAGGGATAAGTTACACACAGAAGTTGAGCATTTTGAACAGCTTCAGTTTAGTGAAATTAACACTACAGGACAAACATTTAGAAGTAAAATATTTTAGCCTGGATAACCACTTTTCCATTTAGCAGCCCAGTGTCATATCTCACACAAAGGAGTTAATGTAATGGAATAACCTGATGTAGAAATTATTTTAGAAATTATTTTATGCAATATTTATGAAATATGTATATTTCTTAACAGACTTTTTTGTACTGTGAATTCCATAAACTGAAAATAAGCAATTGCTCATTTTCATAATGTAAATTTCAATTTAAAATGTGTAAGTCTGCTTTGCTGCAAATGAGTCTGACCAGAAACTATTTTTTGTTTATATTTAATAAAATTGAATGTAAACAGAATTTTGAAATATATTCAGAACTCAAAACACTTCTTATGCTTGAGCATGGTCAAAGTAGAATTTTGTCATCCAACTTATTATAAATAATACCCACATTCTCTAAGGACAAGGAATGAAAATTAAGAGAGAATGTCCATGGGATACACTGTTATTTATTGTGAGATAATGGACTCCTGCTGCCGTATGAATGGGATTGGGCAAGGCTGAGGCATTTATGGAAAACAAATATTCAAGGAAAGATGATGATTTCATTTCTAAAACTGGAAATACTTACCCTTTTATATAGGTTATGCTATTTGTTATATTATACATGCGACAAAGCTTTTAATAATTTTATCTTATCACACTTTGTCCTATAGAATAAAAATTTACTATTTGCCGCACCTCTAAAGCCTATTGTAAGCCAATCTTGTATGCAATGTTAGTTCTATTAAAAACAATAAAAAAAGATTTGTCTAAATACAGACTAGTCCAGTGAGTAAGGGTGTAACACCAAGTTCTTGGGGACAGATCGTGCCCTTAAGGCACAGTTTTGCATTGCTGCAACATGGACATGCTTGATCAGGTTTCTGACGATGATTGTGTATCAAAGAGACCACAGATACATCTGGACAGATAGATTTATGCCATATATTCTTTCTGAAAGGAAACTTCTGTGCCACAGCCAATCAGGGACAATTGTGCCCCTAAATACACAATTATCCTAAGTGAGCTTTTTAGCTTTTGTATTCTCTTCTACGTGTATACTCCTAATTGGATACTGGAACTAAAAGCAGTGGCACAGATTTTCAGAACAAACGGAACTCAGGACTGCTGTTAACACTGCATATATAGTCATGACAAGCTGGTCATTTAGCCATACAAACAACCATTAACTAATGATATGATAGCACAATCTGCTGGGGACATACCTAGATCTTCCATGATGCTTGCTAGAGAGGATTTAAGGTGCCACAAGCAATTCTGGTGGATAGTCATTATTTTCAACAGCTGCAAACAAAAGCATTGTGACATAAGGCAAGTGTAGAAAGTTGAGAGATTAACTACGAACATATTCATACATGTTGTGTGCATGACCTGTTTTGTCCCAAATGAGCATGTGATGAATCCTGCCCCTTACTGTCTTACATTCCTCAGATATTTTTGCTTATCATTAAATTATATATATATTTTGAAGATGGTACAGATTCGATCACCATGTAGGTGAGCCCACATAAGTTGAAGCACAAAATCATCACTATCTGAGAATTGCTGGTGCAATTGGATTGAAAAAAGAACTGTGGTCACATGTTTGGTTGCTTTAGTCTGATGCTTCAGTATTCATGTGATATATAGGCCAACAGTTTTGTGTTGCAGGAGTAACCATAAAACAAAGATATATGCTTTATGAAGAAAATGAGAGTTTGATATATGTACAAAGCTTTTGTTTCTGTACTGAAGTGAAACCCAGAAGCTTTAGAAAAATATCTATGTGAGAGGGTTTTTTGTTGTTCTTTTGTTTTGTTTTAGAAAAATGTCTATGGGAGAGCCAGGAAAGAAGTCTACAAGAGATCTGCAGCTTAAAGAACTTGAGAAGTTTTCTGTCAGCTGTAGGAGGAGGTTTGAGAGTAGAAAGAGAAATCACTAAGAGACTGCCTTATTTCTTCTATTTCCCATTTCATCGTCTGTCTGATTTTGCAATCTGCTGTCCCTACTGGTGTGGTCATTGCTGGTCTATAAGACCCTTGTGCCTAGCATGGTTTAATCAATAGTCTAAGTTACTCTTTTACTGTAGCAATGAAAGAAAGCAAATAGTTAACAAGTGACTAGGAATCTTTATAATTGCTGACCTTCAATAGTCTATATAATGTGACTTTAGGCCACTTAGTAATAAATAGACTAGTGTAATATTTACAGACATGTCTGGAATGCAGCTAGTTCCTCTCTTTCACAAAGTCATTAATGGCTCTGTGAGGAATCAGACTACCCCCGTTCATGTTCCCTGAAGACACTGTTATCTCTTGACAGTTTATGCTGACCTCTCTGTTTTGTTTTGATTTGTTGTTCCCTGATCCATTTCCCAAATCCTGGGTTTTACAAACTGTTCTAAGGGGTTAAACATTTTCAGCAAATCATTCTATGATCTCAGTCATACCCGTGGATTCCCCAGTGCAGTGATCAGAAGACCTCATAGAGACTGTTTCTCAATCAGTTCCTTTCAGGTGGAAAGGACCTTGTTGTTTGTATGAATAGAAATTTTCCTACTGAAAGTACACAACTCTCCCTCTTTTCCACTCCAGCAGCTAGTTTCCACTGCTTTGAAATTCTGAATGCTGAAGCAAACAGGGAAAAAATAGGAAATGTGTTTCGGAGAGCAGAAATGAAAACATATGGGGAAACAGTTTCTTGCTTTCCTTCTTTCTTTGCCTCTTTGACAAAATCTGAATGTAACAGCAGCTGCTGAAAAGCCCACAGCCTTACAGATATACAGTGTGAGCTTGGCCTTTGAGCTGTATCGGGTATGCAGGACTTACTTGTAAGAAGAGTGAAGGGATTATTTCCAGAGAATAAAAATCACCACTTTTGAAGAAGCAGAGTAGATTCATAACATTGTAGAGTTCCATTAAAAAGTTTAGTAATTGTTTGCAGCTGCCCGTTAAAGCTATTTCTTTCAAATCCCATGGCACTGAAGGCAGAAAGAAAGTCTGTATGCCAATTTTTATGGATCATAGTGTTGAATCTAAACTCTTCTACTGTGGTCCCCAAACCATTTTTGGTTTGTTTCTGTTTTATTCCAAATACAGATGGTACATATAGTCACTTAATGTTCCAAAACAAAAATAAAATTAAAAAGAATTAAAGGAATGTACAGAAAATGTATTGAAATCCTTAAAAAAAAAAAAAAAAAAAAAAAAAAAGAAGTACAATTGGAAGTGCTAAATTCTGGAAAGTCCATTAAATACTGAATCAGCATCTGCATCAAGCCACTTTATAGAGGTAAAAGAAACAGGTTTGGATAAACTCTTTGCCATGCAGTATGACAGTCTGTGTCAAATCTGAGATTTAGCGTTGACAAAGATTTTCAGTCCAGCTTGTAATTTGCTTTGATTTTTAATGTATGTTATTTTGCTTTATTATACAGCAGGGAATTTGGCCCATGTCCATATTAAAGAGATGTTGCCCTGAGCTACATTCATTTGTTTTCTAATATTTACATCATGGAGCTAAATTTGACTTTCAGTAGGATGCTTTTACCTTTCACATAACTGGTCCTGGTCTAATTATCCATGCCAACCTCACTTCCTTGGAAAACAAGGACTTAAGTAAAAGCCAAAGGCATTTTGAACACGCCCAGAGATGTCAGATTCAACCTAAGCGCTGTGTGCAATGGGGAGTGAATGGAATTTTTTTTAAAGGAATTTTTCTGCGAGGTCAGTACAAAGGCGCTATCACAGTCAGTTGTTTTTGCACAATAGCAAATAAGGAAATGTGAGAAATCTGTCTCATGTTATCATCTTCCTCTGATATTGAGCAAGCTATTCTTGGATTAGATCAGCAATTTCTTTCCCTTCCATTCCCGCCCCCTCCATTTCTGCACATGTGCAGTAAACATCTGTGTTAAGGCAATGACACATTTCTCACTTCAGACTAATGCCTTTCCCTTTTTAGGGAGAGCTGCTCTCTAGAGGTCTCAAGAAGTGGCAGCATGTTAGTATTTATTTGCTCTTATTATATACGAGACAATTTTTCAATACTATAACGTCACTGGATTAGAGTGTGAGATACAGAGAGGACTCAGACTGCAATTAAAGGTCATTTCAATCCTGCCTAAATTCAATTCACTTTGCTAAATGTGTCTGTCTGACAGAAATGCTGCAGATGATATACACAGAAGAGGAAAAGAGTAAACAGCTATATTTTATGCAAAGACATCTTCAGGATAGAAAAAGAGTTGGAGTCTTCTCAAAACCACTGTGTGGTTTGCAGAGCTAGTCAATGCACTTTGAGATTTCTCTGGTGCAATGATTGCAGACAGGATCGTATGACATAAAAGGCCGACAGTAGAGATTCGGCTAAACACATTTTTTACATGTAGAATTTATCATTGTGTCCCACAGAATTTGTGCAATACATTTTGTTTGGTAACTGCTCCCATACCGGTCCAGCCTGACCAAGTAGTAATTCTTCTATTTCAGGTTATCCTACAGTGCTATCCTATCATTTTCTTGTTACTTTTCATTACAATGTACTAATAACAAACGCATCAGTGCAGACATTTGTAAAAGAGAAGCATATACAGTCGATCTGCCACCTCCAAAAAAAAAATTTTGCTACACATCTTTGTGTTTTCTATGAAATATTGTGATTTCCTTTACTACAAATACTACTATAAAATAATAATAATAATAATAATAATAATAATAATAATAATAATAAAATCTGTTTTTAAACCTACAAGAAAGGAACTGAGTAGTGCAAAAAGTGCTTGCATAACATCTAGAGACATAGCACATAAGACAGAAAAGATGTGTAAACAATAAAAGTAGAAGAGTGAGAGAAGACTGATAGTAAAGCATAACAAATGGAGAAGTAAAATGTAAGCCAAGACTTATTTACTTATTCTGTGTGCTGCAGAATGTATGAGTGGAAGGAGGGGGCTTCCAGTAATGAAAAAGCTATTTAAAAGTATTTGCAGTGGTGTCCAATGTATTTCTACTTTGCAAAATGTATTTGCCTCTCCCTTTATCTACTATCTACTTTGCTTCTCACTAAGCTTTTGTTTGCAGCTCTCTTCCTCTTTAGCAAGAAAGGCAAACAGCTCTGCTGCAGCCTGTGTTTTTTCTTTGTGGCACATATCTACCAATAAAATGTTCACATGCTGAAATATCTTTGTCATGTGCACAAACAGTTAGAGCTGCACTTTGTTTTTCCTGTGATAATCACAGCGCAGCTGATTTCTCCCTTGCAACACAGAATGCTTTTTGTTGGTTTCCTCTGCCTTGATTTTCCTCCTTTTAGCTGGATTTCTCCATCACCTGCAGTGGTGTGCTTCCACCCAGAGCTGAGTCACTGGGATCTAATTCTGGTCACCTTCAACTCTGACTAAAATTAATGCCCTATTGACATGGCTTTTAATGTCTTCCTGGGTTATGTCATGGTTGGCTTTTAGTCTTCCTCTTTGAACTACAGAAATTTAACACGATGTTTTTTAAGTAACACACAAATGCACCTGCAATCAACAGATCAGTCTATCTTTACTCAAGTCTAGACCTTTCATATCTTTTCACTTCATTTCTCAAATGACAGTTTGAGATAATGTGAGATGAATTTAAGACACTTGGCCTCCAGGTTTATTTATGTTCTTTTACTGTTCACTGTAATAGCCCAGGAATGGTGTATGTTTCTTAGTTTGCTTTGCTTAGTTCTTGGGAGTTTTTTTTTTGTTTTGGTTGGTTTGGTTTGTGTTTTTGGTTGTTGTTTTTGTTGTTTTCTGTTTGTTTTTCTAATATATATTTTTGAACTGAGAAATCTTCTTTTCAATTGGTTCTCCTAAATTTTCTGCCAACTTATTCTTTTTGGAAAGGGAGTTTGAACAGCCTCACTCAAATTCCTTCCTCTTTTGTTTGTTTGATTTAGTTGCATCAGTTTTGCAGCCTGCTTTCAGCCACGTCTCAAGACACCACTGAATTTTTTTCACTTGCAAAAATCAAATCACTTTCAAAACAAAACAAAACAAAAAATCATGGAATCATAGAACCATAGGATGGTTTGGATTGGAAGAGATTTTAAAGATCACCTTATCCTGGTCACCTTCAACTCTGACTATAATTTATGCCCTATTGACATGGAAAAAAGTCATTGAGTACCTCAGTCTTCTCCTTATCCTGGGTAATTGGGTCTCCTGCTTCCTTTTGGAGAGAGTCCACAATTTTTCTAGTCTTCCTTTTAACACTGACATACTTATAGAAATCTTTCTTGTTGCCTTTTACATCCCTGGCCAAATTTAATTCTAATAAGGCTTTAAACACCTAAAATACACCAAAGTTTCTGACCGTCTTTATAGATGGGTCTTCATTTGTGGATGTGGTCTACCTCGACTTCAGTAAGGCTTTTGACATCATTTTCCACAGCATTCTCCTGCAAAATCTGGCTGCTCACAGCTTGGGTGGGTGTACACTTTGGATTAAAAGCTGTCTGGGGTGTCATGCACAATGAGTCATGGTGAATGGAGTTAAATGCAGTTGGAGGCTAGTCACAAGCGGTGTCCTCCGGGGCTCAGTACTGGGACCAGTTTTCTTCAATATGTTTATCAGTGATCTGAACAAGGGATCAAGTGCACCCTCAGTAAGTTTGCAGACAACACCAAGTTAGGCCTAAGCGTTGATCTGCTTGAAGGTAGGAAAGCTGTACAGAGGGATCTGGATAGGCTGGACCAGTGGATCAAGGCCAGCTGTATGAGGTTCAGCAAGGCTCACTGCAGGGTCCTACACTTAGGGCATAACAACCCCATGTAATGCTACAGGCTGGGGGAAGAGTAGCTGAAAAGCTGCCTAGCAGAAAGGAACGTAGGTGTATTGGTTGATAGCTGGCTGAACGTGAGCCAGCAGTGTGCTCAGGTAGCCAAGAAAGACAGCAGCATCCTGGCTTGTATCAGAAAGAGCAAGGCCAGCAGCACTAGGGAAGTGATTGTCCCCCTGTACTTGGCTCTGGCGAGGCTGCACCTTGAATACCATATTCAGTTTGAGACCTCTCATTACAAGGACATCGAGGTGCTGGAACATGTCCAGAGAAGGGCAACAAAGCTGGTGAAGGGTCTAGAGAACAAGTCTTATGGGCAGCAGCTGAGAGAGTTGGGGTTGTTTAGTCTGGAGAAAACGTAGGTTAAGGGGAGACCTCATCACACTCTACATTTACCTTAAAGAAGGCTATAGTGAGGTGAGGATTGTTCTCTTCTCCCAAGCACTAAGTGATAAGACAAGAGGAAATGACCTTAAGTTGTGCCAGGGAAGGTTTACATTGGATATTAGGAAAAATTTCTTCACTGAAATGGTTGTGAAGTATTGGAACAGTCTGCCCAGGGAAGTAGTTGAGTCACCATCCCTGGAGATCTTCAAAAAACTTTTAGATGTAGTGCTTAGTGACATGGTTTAATGGTGGGCTTGTCAGTGTTAGGTTAAAGGTTGGACTAGATGATCTTAGTAGTCTTTTCCGACCTAAATTATTCCATAAATTATGCAAAAAATGCACTCTCCTACTCCTTCTTCAAAGAAATAAAACAAAATAAAATAAAAAAAAAACAATAGTTTCAAAAATCACAGACTTCTATATTTATGTATATTTTATAAGTAGATGAAAAATGATGATTCATTACATTTTCATTTCTATTGTACAATGCTTTGAATGACTTAAACTCCTGGTAATTTTTTTACAACTGTAGTTAATTAACACTGAAAGCACAGAATAGAGTTTATATTTGCTGGCTAGAAAACCGTGGATATATTTTTTGTTGATATATATATATTGTTATATATATATATTGTTGATATATTTGTATGTTATTTATTTATGGTCATTTCACCATGATAAACTACAGACCACTTACCCCATCATTGTCCTTACCAGAAGAATAGCAGTACTAAATGAGACCGAATGACTAGCCTATCTCCAACAGTAGTCATAACAGAACGGCTAAAGAAGAGTGTGAAAGAAAGGCAAGCATATAGTATTCCCCATTAATACACTACTACTTTCCAAAACTTTTCACCTCAGTATCTTCCAAAACTGGATGTGGTTTCCACAGACTTAATACCATGCGATCCTTTGGCAAGAAGTTCCATGTTGTGAAGAGCCACCTTTTTTCTCTGAACCTATTTCCTACAAACCTCAGTTGAAATTCTCTGATTCTTTTACTGAAAAAAAAACAGTAAGTCCTTTTGATGCATTTTATTATTTTACAGACCTCTAGTGTATCTTCCCAGCCATTTCTTTTCTACACCAAAGAATGCTACATTACTAAGACATTCATATATTTTTGTGACCAAGATGTGCAAACTTCTAAATACTGAGTAGTACTCTTGTCTGGAAATAGAGTTTATCCCAGAATGTAAATGCTCCTCAGCTACATGTGGAAGTTCATCACTTTTGACCCATGACTCCACTGCATTTATATTTAACTTTCTTGACATATTGTACATGTGTAGAGTTGATCTATAAGTATCTGGGTTTTCTTCTTAAGCTTTGTTTAACAATAAATATATCCACAGTTTTCTAGACAGCAAATATAATCTCTCTTCTGTGCTTTCAGTGTTAATTAACTAATAAATAGTATGTAATAAATACACATACAATTAAGAGTTTAAAGATTTAAGGAAAACAAAATCACCAACATTTTCCAGGATAACAGAACCTATCTCACAACCCACATAAATTCACAATGAGCAGTTTCTCATAAGCACAGGCAGATCCCTTTGATGCAATATGGAAACAGAGTACTTAACTACATCATCACAGCCTCACAAATAATATGGGACTGAGGAAAAAAATTATGCCCTCTAAAGTGGAAGGTGTTCTGATGAAAGTCAAGGGGAGTTATGCTCAAATACCAAAGGGCTGAGTTTGTTTCTTTCTGCCTCCAGGGAGCGAACTGGAATCCACACTACTTCTTCAGCTACTTGCCAACACCTCCTCAGGTGTAAAGCACTTTAACATCAGTAAATACAGAGTTGCAAAATTGGCCCTTATCATATTGTCTTTTAGTAAGCTAAGCAAAGTTAATGCACCTAGTAGTCTAATTAACCCAAATTCATGGCAAGCACAGAATTATCTGTTCACTTTGTATACTACACCCTTAGATGACACATTTTATCTAACTGTAGAGACACATAACTGAATGCACTGGAATAATCCCAAATATTATCCAATCCACCCACTTGCATTCATCAGGATTTATTTCTACACTTAACTCACAAAGATTTTCTCTCACCTACTTTTGAAGACTGCTCAGCTGATGACTGGCACCATCATGGTTGCATGGCACTTGGAGATAATTCTTTGATAGTACTTCAGAGATGCCCACAACAAGAATGCTGTCTGTGCCATGCATACCTGCCTCCCTATAAAGAAGGCATAATGACTATATCAAAAATACTATTTACTTTTTCAACATAGGCCTGACATCAATAGAGACATGCAGAACTGGATACAGCTGCAGGCGCACATTATGTTGCTGTTATGTAGGACATTTTCCTACCTATCATTGCCCACAGAGGTGTGCTGGATAAGCATGCTGCAGGGTTCTCTGCCATGGTGGGATTAAGCCCTTATTTTGCAAACAGAAGCCCATGAGTCAAGAAATGCATCCTACAGTTCTGCTGCTCAAGGAGAGACTCATTATAATGTATCCACAGAGTTTCATCGGCAAAAGCATATGGATTTGCAGCAATATCTATTTTAAACTGATGGATTTATCGTTCTACACTGAGAGAAATGAGGAAATCTCCAAAAGTCCTCCAGCTATTCAAGAAAACCCAAAGATTTGCACCCTTCCTATCATAGCAACACCTATTGCAAAGCTCCTCAAGCCATGAAGAAGATTCCTCAGGTGCCAGAACTCCCACAGGCACAGAGCACCCACAACAAGCCATAGGTAGGTAGGTAATGTACTAATGCTGCTTTGCTGCACTCATGGTAGATAAACTGTTCCACTCTTACTCTAGGGAATATAGTTCATTTAGGCACACCCATCAGCAGAGTCAGAGCTGCCACAGCATGCAATAGGTCCCGGTCTCCTTCCCAGTCTCAGCCTGTAGATAGCTTTAACCCCTTCCTTCCTGATATGCATTTCAATTTTTCTTTCATCTTTAATTAAAAAGATTTTGTAGGAAGATAGTTAAACCACTCCTGAATAATGGAAGCTGTAGGCACACGACTCATCTGTAAATATAATTTGTGCTTACACACTGAAGGTCACCAGTGTGCTGGTAAAGAGGCAGACTTTGGGTTCTTTTCACCCTGGCAACTACTACCTGCGCTAGTCACAAATATACAATCACATCTTGGCAAACCCCATTCACTCTTCATCTGTAAGATTTTTTCCTTAGGTGCCATAGCGTATACTGATTCATTCTCCAGAGGTCCATCTATGCAACTTCTGCATTGTTTTCCAATTACATCAGATTATAGCAGGATTTCCTTGCAGAATGTTACTTACTTCTCTGCATGTATTATTAAATGAATGCAGATTAGATCTTCATTGCCATGAAAACGAAAAAAATCACCCTGAGGATGAATAACCCAGTTAATAAATTTGTATAAAGTACTAAATTAAAAGGCACAACTACAGCTACTGATGCAGTTAAATGCAACACACTGATTATCATTTATCTTGGTTTATTTAAATATATATACATATTCTACTTCATCTTGCTAGCTATTGAATCTTAGACACTAATTATATACATTAGAAGAATTGCCTTCTTATTATGCAAATGCAAGTTTCCATTTAGTGCTCATTTAAATTCTACTAGCCATCAAAAACATCTTCTTTGCATATCTATACTAATTTTTCTTCATTATCTGTGCACATGCAATACAGTTCTCTACATACACATGAATACATGCATGCATGCACTTAACCACATCGCTTCAAGTAATATCAGTTTTGAAGCATATAGTTACATTCTATGGGACCTGTTTCCATGTGCTTTATGCCATACAGAAAAGCAGCAATACACAGTTGCAACACACTGAAAATACCCAGTCTGCAGTATTGTCTCAGTCAGCTCTCCAGGAAAGAAAAGAACACTCATGAGCCAGACAATTCAGAAACTGGGAACACACAGTTCTACATATTGCCACAGCTGTAATGCTGAACTGTTAACAAACAAATACCCCTGTATCATAGTATATTACTCCATTTTCAACTCTGTGAACCAACTTTAGTCTCAGTCCTGGAAGTGGTGTGTGAGTAACTCTGCACTTCCAAGGGCTAGTCACATTCATAAAAATGCACATGTAAGAGTGCAGATTTTACTGTCCTGGACCAAACTCTGCGCTCCGTCCTCACTGGGGCAGTGAAACATTCAAGGTGAACCTTGAATATGATTCCTCCACTCTAGCAATGCCATAGGAAAGGTATAGCAGGACTTAATACATCTTCATCACCTTATCTGTCAGAGGTCTTCCAGCTCCACAAAAGAGAGGAGTATTACCATATGTGTACCATCTATGCGTGCAAGAAGAAAGGCTAGAAAAAGAGGGAGGTATGCTGAGGAGGTTGGGGGTGGGAGGGGGCAGGGGGGAAGAAACCAGAGAAACAGATAGTGAAGTCCCACAAAGCAAATTTTGGTCCCACAATGAAATTGGATGAGTTGAGAACGTGGACTTACTGTGGAATATGTGAAACAACGGAAAAATACCTCCTTGCTCCTACCCACAGCCTCCCCTCCCCCCAATTATAGCTGGTTTAATGGTTTCACAATACTTTGTGGTATTGCAATACTCTATTGGTGTTGGTTTTGAAATAAATTCAAGTGTATCACTCATCATGACTATGTACTGATGTAGCAAAAAAGCAACAGAGTCTTACTTGACTTTCACTTCTTCATGCAGAGCAGCCACAGGGGCACAGAATTTGTCTTGTAGCCTTTGCTGAATTAACTGTCAGAGACTTGGGCAGCAGTGGAAGAGTGGGAGTGCTTCTCTCAAGTCAGTCGATTAGGAGGGAATAGAGGTAGTAAATGCAAAGACACTCCCCATTCCTCTTTTCCCTTTACTTTGTATATGGAGTAGAGCAGTTGCAAGATCACATGCCCTGTGAAATGAAGGTCCCTGCTCTTCCACCTTGACACCCTAACAGGCAGGGGAGCAGGAGATGGACTTCTCCTGAGGCAGTGCCACTGTGTAAAATTGCAGTCTCGATAGCACACTTCCCTCTCTGGCTCCCTGTTTATATTTCTGGACTTTTTGCTGTATATAGAAAACAGAGGAGCCCCTGTCAGCTTATGTTCTCAGTTCCCCATTTCAGTTACAAACCCCTGTTCCCAGAGCCCGGTGATTGGATTCTAAAATATTTTTCTACTGCTCTGAACTTGGACGTTTCTTTCAGAAAGCTGGAAAGCAGCTGGTACACTTTTGTTACCTCATGCAAAAAGGCAACAAATAAAATGAAGTCTTCCAGTACTCTTTGGGAGAGGTTTTTTTTCTTTTTTTTTTTTTTTTTTTTTTTGGCCTGGACTTCATGCTTTTGAAAGTGCCTAGATGACAGCAGCAAACAGCAATGAGTGCATTATCTACAGAGCAGATACAGACAACTTCTTTAGTACACTCTGCAAGCGTACATCACTCCTCACCAGGCAGAACTATGCTTTCATCGTCATACTTCTGCTGTGTCATGTGAAACTACCACTCACAATTACTAATTCTGATTGAGAATTTGGGGGTACCTACTGGGAATTAGACTGAGACTGGTCACAGCATTTGACATACATAGCTGATAGGTAGCAGTGGTAGCTTTCAAGAAGAATCTTTTGGCAGTTAACTCTGCAAGTTCAATGTTTGGCTTGCCCCAGCATCCTTGGCCACCACAAACCTTCTGGATGGAAATATGCATTCCAGTTGCAACTTTTGCTGAAATTGAATGTGAGGTGAATTCAACTACAAGACCATGTTGAGCTCATGCAGCTATATTATGACATGGGTGCCTTTTACATCTCTTTAGTTTGCATGGGTACAGTTAGGTTATTGTACTGCTTAAAAACAATTCTGACAAGCTGCGTCCTGCACCGTCCTCTCATCAAATTTCCATGACTTTTCTCATCATTAGTATTGCAGATTTTAACCTTCTGTTTCCCCCTTAATTCCCCACCCACCAACTCACACCCACCCCCAGCTGTTGGTCTTATACTGACTGAAAATTTTCTTTCCTATCTGAATAACATTCATATAACATTTTTATTGTCTGTGGTTTGTACCACGTATTCTCTGTGGTCTGGTATTATTCAGTTTTGTATGTTGAGATTTTGTAGGCCTACTCTTGGATTTGCTTATACTTATCTGTACTGCTAGTGACCTGTTGTCAGGGTGCTGAGGTAGTTTGCTGATGCTGGATGTCGGCAGACTGCCACGGAAGGGCTTTTTGAAGTATTTTATCCCACCTACTGCAAAAGGTCCCAATCTTTGCCCACTTTTCTAGTTCCTACCAAAATAGAATGGTAAGTAGGTAGCTGGGGAGTTGCAATAGGAGCCCTACTTTGATTTTTTAGCGAAACAAGTACAAAAAAAAAAAAAAAATAATAATCATGATCCACATATGAAAATCATAAGACTTTCAAATATTCCTGTACTTGTGTCAGGGACAAGCAAGAGTGGGGCTGCTCTGCATGGGAGGGTGAGCTGGGAGCTGTGGGGATGGCAAGGCAGGCAGGACAATGTCCATGCGACAGAGGCCCATTTCCACAACACCCAAACAAGATGAACAGTGGCAGCAGCCTGAGTCAGCCACAGCCCACTGACTGCTGGACAAGCTTGTAGGGGTGAGGTAGGTCTGAAGTTAAGCCAAGAAATCAGACCAGCAAGGCAAGGTGAGGATCAGTGTGGCACAAGGGCAGGCCCAGCACTATTGCAGTGGAGCTGAGGTGAGGACTCAGAGTGAAAGCCTGATCCTCATCACAGCTCCCAAGTAAAGGGCCTGCCTCAGACAAGACTTCTGGCTATCAGCTTTTTTCACAGCAGCTTGATCCAAGGTTACACGGCTGTGCCATATCAAAGCTGACCTTGAACACTTCTTTGCAGGATGGGAGGAAGAGTTTACAGTGCCTGTTGGTGCACTCAGTGTCCTGGCAGGTTTCTGTCAACTAGTGCTACAGGCTTTCTCTTTTTCATTATTAGCCCCCATACAGTGCAGCTCATCCAGGCCCTGCAGGCTGATACCAACCAGAGCACAGGACCAAATCTGTGCAATAGTTTTGCATTTGCTTGATATCACAGAAGTTTGAAATTTCAATAACACAAGCCTAGCACCTATCAACGGTAAATAGGTAGGCATGTGACTAAGTACAGAGGGTATGCTATATCTATGAAATGTCCTCACTGTGCTGAAAATCTATAGAAATACCATACCAATGCACAGCTGTACTACAGAGGCCTTCTAGCCTTTGATAGTTATCTCATAGTACTCTCTTACTGGAAGGAATTAGATGCACATGTACCCTATAGTTCACTTGTTTAGTATTCTCAGGCCACTTCTTTTCTACGGAATTTACATTAATTTTCCCAACAACAGAAGAGCTCTCAATCAACAGCAAAAGTTAAAAGCATATCAATACTAAAAAAAAAATGTATTTAAAACCATCTTTTTCTACTGTTGCTTATCGTTAAAGATTGTTTCACACAACACTTGTGGAAGCTAAGAAACAGAAGGTGATTTCTAAGCTCAAAATAGAGTGTGTTGTCAATAAAGTCTCTAATGAGTTAATGGTAACTGGCTAGGTAACTTCTAAGAATTGTGCTGTCCTGCATCCAGATAGTTTAAATGTAAATGTACTGTGAAACTTAAGAGCACACTTAGAAAAGGTTGGAAAGAGAAGGAAGAAACATGGGAGAGATGGTTTGTGTTGGAAGGGACCTTAAACATCATCTAATTAAAGATAAAGACATAGCATTATGATATAGAATTGCTGCCTGTTCAGAACAGTACAGAACAATGTACATATGAAAAACAGTGAAAGATCTCCCTCAAGCACAGATTCAAATACAAGGTGAAAATACTGCTTAATGCATGTAACTTCCTTTTCATGACAAGGTCACACACCTACCTGACCAGAGAAAACTGAAATTTCAGTAACACTAGCTTAGCACCTATCACTGGTAAATAGATAGGTAAGTCTGTGACTAGGTACAGAGGGTATATCCATGCAAAGTTCTTGCTGTGCTGAAAATCTACAGAATGCTGATGTAATCTTTTTGGATTTCAGTAAAGTTTTTGGTACGGTTTCTCATGGTATATTTCTGGACAAAATGTCCAGCATACAGCTAGATGAATACATAATGCAATGGATGAATAATTGGCTAAGAAGGTTGAGCTCATAGGGTTGTAGTAAATAGGGTTACATCAGGCTGGTGGCCAGTCACCAGTGGGGATTCACAGGACTCCTTTTTAGGGCCAATTCTCTTCAGTGTCTTCATAAATTACTTGGATGCAGGACTTGAAGGTGTACTAAGTAAGTTTGCAGGTGACACTAAATCTGGAGGAGCTGTTGAGCCCCTTGAGGTTAGAGAGGCCAAGCAGAGAGATCGTAACAAATTAGAGGTCTGGGCAATCACAAACTGCATGGAGCTTAACCAGTGCTGGATTCTGCACCTGGGAGAGGGCAACCCTAGTGGTTCTGGTTGACAGCAAGTTGAACATGAGCCAGCGGTGTGCCCTGGCAGTCAAAAGGGCCAGCCACAGCTTGGGGTACATCAGGCACAGCACTGCTAGCTGGTCAACGGAAGGGATCGTCCTGCTGTGTGCTGGGCAGCCTCACCTTGAGTACTGTGTGCAGTATGAGGTGCCACAATATAGGAAGGACATTAAAAAGTGTCCAAAGGAGGGCTACAAAGATGGTGAAGGGTCTAGAGGAGAAGACATATGAGGAGTGGCTGAGGTCGCTTTGTTTGTTTAGCCCAGAGCAGAGGAGGCTGAGGGTAGGCCTCATGGTGGCCTGCAGCTCCCTCACGAGGGGAGTGGAGGGGCAGGTGCTGAGATCTGCTCTCTGGGGACAGTAACAAGACCTGAGGCAATGGCATGGAGCTGTGTCAGGGGAGGATCACATTGGATATTATGAAAAAATTCTTCACTGAGAGGGTGGGTGGTTAATAGGGCACTGTCACGGGCTTCCCAGGGAAGTGGTCACAGCATAGAGCCTACTAGAGTTCAAGAAACATTTGGACAATGCTCTCAGATATCTGGTTTGATTTCTGCATGGTCCCTTGTGGAGCCAGGAGTTGGATTCAATGATCCTTGTGGGTCCCTTCCAACTAATATTCATATATAGGATATTCTATTATTCTATGAAAATGGGGAGTGGGTGAGCTAAAGACATAGTTCATACCTCTGTGTATAGTTCATTCCTACTGTGGTCTTGCTAACAACCATTAAGAGTATTAATGTGTCAGCCTGCAGTTTAATAACTTACCTCATAGGTGCTGTATCAAAAGATTCCAACTTACCTTCATGTTCAAGTGCTGATAATCATTTTTTTCTAAATTTTAAAGAACTCCAACCTTGTAGAAGATGGGTATAGAATCATAGAATCATAGAATCATAGAATATCCCGAGTTGGAAGGGACCCATAAGGATCATCAAGTCTAACTCCTGGCACCGCACAGGTCTGCCCAAAAGTTTAGACCATGTGACTAAGTGCACAGTCCAATCTCTTCTTAAATTCAGACAGGCTTGGTGCAGTGACTACTTCACTGGGGAGCCTGTTCCAGTGTGCAACCACCCTCTCGGTGAAGAACCTCTTCCTGATGTCCAGCCTAAATTTCCCCTGCCTCAGCTTCACACCGTTCCCACGGGTCCTGTCACTGGTGATAACAGAGAATAGGTCATCTGCCTCTCCAGTCCCTCTCGCGAGGAAGTTGTAGACTGCGATGTATGCTTAAGAGTGAGTGAAAGGAAACAGTTTAGGCTGTCCTCTCACTTAAACAATGTGAGTTCTGCATGCCATACTCTCGCAGCAGATTCTTTATGCCTTTGGTCACCTTCCTCATTCTGGTCTGCTAGGCTATTTCCTTTGTGAAATCTTTAGACCAGGGACCAGTCTCTCACTGGATATTTGTACGTGGCTCAGTACAGATGGCCTAATAAGAGATGACAGCTCAAAGTAAAAAAATCAGTGGAAGATAGACATTTACTTGTTGTTTTCAAAATTTTTATATTTCTTTATTTGATAAAAGAAAAAATTTAAATGTTAAAATTTTATATTTTTCTCCCTGGAAGGGATTCAAAAATAGAATTATTTAAAACCTTAAAGTTGCCCATTTTTTTTTATCCCTTAACCAAGACTAATCGGTGATTCATGACCTTGTTTGTACCTTCCATATTTGTGGATCTTCAAAGGCTGAAGTGGCCATGCCATGAGTTAGATCATTCTTAAAACTTACTGATCAAGATATAGATCTTCCCCAGCACAGCCCCTACACACAGTCTTGTAAAAGTACAGTGCAACACCAGAGAAAGTCAGGAAATAAATTGGCTTCTGTATTTACAAGAGTCCATGCATAGCAGCCCCAGCAGGGGATCACAATCCACCCCTTGAGATCAATTCTGTTAAAAGTGAAAACAAAGTTTCTGGAATCACAGTAGTGGAAAGGACCATAAGTCGAGGCTTCTACAGTAACAGACAACTATGTAAAACAGTTATTTAGTCCAGAAGGGTCCCCACAAACCACAAAATACTTCCCAACACCCTGTAACAAGCTTATGATCTGTGGTACAAAAGACCAAAAGCCACAAATACTCCAGAGTGCCACAGGAAGTGTGCAGGAAAGATCCTGCTCATCACCAATATCTTTGGCTTCCATGAAAGCATGGATCCTGGGACATAAAAATTTTGTAAATTTTGTCTTAGGTAGTGTCATTTTGATTTGACGATTGTTAGTTAAACAAATTTCAAATTGTGCTAGATACCTAAAGTAAGCCTCGAAATAAGTTCAAGTATTATATGTCATTAGGAAGAAAAAATTAAATAGTCATGAGTCCCTATGACTATTTTCCTTTTGTTTCAGCTTTGTTAACTACTATTCTGGTGCTTCCCAAAGGAGCTGTGTACTAGTAAATATTAAACAATACTACAGGTATCAATATTTTACTAAAAGGTCCTTCCTTGTATGTAGCAACTGAAGACAGCATTCTTCAGCCTGTGTTACAAACTGTATGGGGAAAAACAATCAGAAATGTGTTGGAGACACAAACCTGTGATTTTCCTTTCTCTATTTTAAATCTCCCAAATTTGGAGCGAAGCCCAGATTTGGATTTTGCCCTCCCAAAATATCCTATGAGCATCTGGTTGGGTTGGTGGTTGGTTTGTTTCTGTGCTTCATACATGATAAGTGGTATCCATGGTCACATATAACCTAACACATATTTTTATTGCATTTGCAAAAGAAAGGCAACAACAACAATAGCAACAAAAGTTTGATTTTGGAGAGACGTAGAGCCAGTTTGGACTTGGCAGGCAAATGTTGCTTTAAAAGTGGCCTGACAGACCTCCCAAAATACAATGAATATGGCATCAGAATATGCTGAAAAAGGAATTCTGGTTTGTTGCGAAATTAGAGTATATTATTTTCCCTTCACTGCAGTTTTGCTGTCTAGTATGTAGACCATTTTCTTAAAAAAAAACTGAATCCTGCTGTTCTCAGTAGGAGTTGCATATTATGGCTGTGCTGTTGGAAGTCTTACTTAGAATGACTGAAATGTTTTTGCAGGGTGTCAACTTCCAAGTCATCATTAATGTTTACAGTCTCAATAGCAGCTTGCATTGCTATAGTAACCCTTAAAGGAACACTCCTAACAAAAAACTGAAATAAAAGGAAGACACGTTTTTACTAAGCACTCATAACACAGAGATTATTCCTGGGCTATTTCAGTAATTTATATTTTAAACAAAGGCATCCTGAAGAAAAAGAGGGCCTCTTATACTAGCAAATCAGTTTTATATACTGCTGCATGATGAGATGTGACAGAACATGGATAGATGCCCCCTCCTAAAATGTATAACTTTTGTCAGCTCAGATTGAAGCAAAGATGGGAAGACAGTTAAGGAAGGGAGGTTTCTTCTCTGCAAACTCTTCTGTGAGGAATTCTGTGACTATTAACACAGACAATCAGTCTACCATGATCTTTTTATTTACCTCAAAGCCAAATTAGAGAAAATAAAGCTGTTTTATTTGTAATTAGTGTTATACACTATAGAGAGATCATTGATATAGTAGTCCATGGTCTATCGCTTCCCTTCCTCAGCTTGAGCTATGGTATATGCAATAATCATTTTCCCAAGCACAAGCAGATTGTGCTAAACCTCATACATAACCTTTTATAGTCAGATTTATGTAGATGTTTCTCTAATATTTTACATTGTTTCTCAAAAATGTGTGTGTTTTTTTTTTTTTTTCATAAAGGAGGAGCGTCATAACTTCCATTTACCAGGAAAATCCTCAATCTATTTTACAAAGCCTTTTTCTCCCAATAACAACAGTGTGTTATCTTTGAGGTAGCTGAACTGCTACAGCTGGGGAGAAGCAATCAAATCCGAGTATTCTCAGATTTGTGAAATCATGATTATTTTCTGACATTGCAAACGTCATCTAACAATGATGTTTGACATCAGTTTTGACAAAGGGAAGTACAAAATCTAATTTGGCTTAAAAAAAAAAAAAACTGAAAAGCAACAAGAGGAAGCTTTTTATGGAAAAAAAAAATCCTTTAACAAACAGGAAGTCTAGAGGAATGAGCACAGTCCTAGAAGTAAGAGTCATATCCTGATGCTGATCTTACAAGTACCCTACAAATTTTATTTAGTTTGAACTCACAAAATGGCTTTGCCCCAACTTTTCTGCCACTCTGAGTAAAGCAAATGGCCATGTTCAAAGCCACAAAGCAAGTGACTGTCAAAACTCTAAGACTTCAGGTGTCTAAGATGAAAACATCTCAGAAGAATTATCCTAGGCTGTTAAAGCACAGTGCCCTGAAGACAAGTCATAAAAGGTCTGTTCATTTCAGACTTTCAACCTACACAATGGGAAGAATGAGGTGACCTAGTGAAATGAGGCTGTGAAACCTGCATGTTTGACAGTTATCATGTTGCACTATTTCTGTTTCTTGTCGTCTGTACCCAAGCCTGGATCTTCAGGGCCCAAATGGGCTCCTGCAAAATTAATATAAATTAAAAGAACAGCAAGTATCACTGTTTTTCCTTCATAGGCAAAGAATGGCAGAGCTGAACCTCTATTTTCCTGTATGTATCAGAAATGTGTAATAGGAGTTTATATAAAGTTTCTCTGTGTTCCTTCCTGTAAACTAAGAACAAAGATATTAACTCTAATTGAAATATATATATATATAAAAAAAAGTTGCAGTAAGGATGGATCAGCTTGACCAAAGTATTACTAACCAAATTTTGTAAATTCTGGAATAAATGTAATGACACATACAAGGCAAGAGATGGATCAGTGTAGATGTTCTCCAAATGTGCACCAAAAACTAATGTGGAGGTGTGCCTGCCCATGAAGGCTGATACAAAAAGCTCACATTGACAAGTGGATGCCAGATACTGACAAATCAAACTAGCACAAAACAGAGGAGGGAACAGATGTAGTGCATTCCCCAGTGCGTGCTCTTTACAAAGTAGACAAGGAAGATGTAAAAAATAAATTTCCAATGAAGCAGTAAGCCTACCAAGAGAACAAGGAATTCCTACAAGAAAAAGAAATTAAAAAAAAAAAAAAAAAAAAGGAAAGAGAAGAGAAGAGAAGAGAAGAGAAGAGAAGAGAAGAGAAGAGAAGAGAAGAGAAGAAAAGAAAAAAGAAAAGAGAAGAAAAGAGAAGAAAAGAGAAGAAAAGAGAAGAAAAGAAGAGAAGAAAAGAAGAGAAGAAAAGAGAAGAAAAGAGAAGAAAAAAAGAGAAAAGAGAAGAAAAAAAGAGAGAAGAGAAGAGAAGAGAAGAGAAGAGAAGAGAAGAGAAGAGAAGAGAAGAGAAGAGAAGAGAAGAGAAGAGAAGAGAAGAGAAGAGAAGGAAAAGAAAAGGAAAGGAAAGGAAAAGGAGCGTAAAGGAAAGGAGCGTAAAGGAAAGGAAAGGAAAGGAGCGTAAAGGAAAGGAAAGGAAAGGAAAGGAAAGGAAAGGAAAGGAAAGGAAAGGAAAGGAAAGGAAAGGAAAGGAAAGGAAAGGAAAGGAAAGGAAAGGAAAGGAAAGGAAAGGAAAGGAAAGAAAAGAAAAGAAAAGAAAAGAAAAGAAAAGAAAAGAAAAGAAAAGAAAAGAAAAGAAAAGAAAAGAAAAGAAAAGAAAAGAAAAGAAAAGAAAAGAAGAGAAAAGAAAAGAAAAGAAAAAAGAAAAGAAAAAAAGAAAAGAAAAGAGGATGAAGGACAACCAGTCTTAGAAGGAGAGGAAGTACCAAAGAATTACAGGAGTCACAAAATCACAGAATAGCAGAGATTAGAAGGAACTTCTGGAGGTCATCTGGTCCAACCCTCTCCCCCCGCCCCCCAGCCCTCCCTTCCCACACTCAAGCAGGGCCATCTAGAATGGGTCAGCCAGGAACATGTCCAGATGGCTTGTGAAGATCTCAAAGGAGGGAGACTACACTCCTACTCTGGGCAACCTGTGCCAGTGCTCAGTTATCTCAGTGCTTCCTGATGGTCAGATGGAACCTCTTGTGTTCCAGGTTGGGCCCATTGACTCTTGTTCTGGCATGGGGCACCAGCGAAAAGAGCCTGGCTCCATCCTCTTTGCACCCTTCTCTCAGGTATTTATAGTCATTGACGAGATTCCTCTGGAACCTCCTCTTCACCAGGCTGAACAGTTCCAGCTCTCTCATCTTCCCCTCATTGGAGAAGTGTACCAGTGCCTTGATCATCTTGGTGTCCCTCTGTTGGACTCTTTCCAGTATGTCCATGACCCTCTTGTACTGGGGGCCCAGAACTAGACAAAGTGCTCCTGGTGTGGCCTCAACAATGGTAAGTAGAGAGGAAGGATCACCTCTCTTGGCCTGTGGGCAATACTTTGCCTAATGCAGTCAAGAATACCATTAGCCATCTTAGCAGCAAGGGTACATTGCTGACTTATAGTCAATTTGGTTTCCACCAGGACCCCTAGGTCCTTTTCTGCAAAGCTGCTTTCCAGCTGGGTGGCCCCCAGCATGTACTTGTTCCTGGGATTGTTCCACCCCAGGCGCAGGACTCTGCACATCTCCTTGTTGAACTTCACAAGATCTTTGTCAGTCCGCATCTCCAGCCTGTCAAGGCCCCTCTGGTTGGCAGCATGGCCCTCTGGTGAGTCAGCCACTCCCTCCAGTTTTGTGTCATCCAGGAATTTACTAAGGGTGCACTGTACCCCAAGATCCAGATTATTAATGAAGGTGTTAAAAAGGGTTGGACCCAGACTTGACCCATAGGGTACTCCACTCATTACTGGCCTCCAACTAGACTTTGCACCACTGACCACTACCCTCAGGGCCCAGCCGCTCAGCCAGTTTTTGATTCACCACACTGTCTGTTCACCCTGTCCGTACTTCAGCTGCATCTCTATGAGGGTCTTAGGGGGGACAATGTCAAATGCCTTACTGAAGTCCAGGAAGAAAAATCCATGGCTCTCCTCTCATCTGTCAGGCCAGTCATTTCATTATAGAAGTTTATCAGGTTGGTCAAGCATGACTTCCTCTTATTGAATCCATACTGAGTACTCCTGCCGTCTTTCTTCTTCATGTGCCTGGAAATGGTTTCCAGGTTTAGCTGTTCCAGTACCTTCTCAGGGACTGAGGTGAGGTTGGCTGGCCTGTAGTTCCTTGGGTCCTCCTTCTTGCCTTTCTTAAAGATAGGAGTGCAGTTTGCTTTCCTCCAGTCTTGGGACACTTCTCTTGGTTGTCACAACTGAGCAAAGATTATACAGTGGCACCAGTAAAGTTCTGTCAGCAGTCAAGAGTGCAGTCCATCAGGGCTCATGGACTTACAAATACCTAGTTTGTTTAAGTATTTCCTACATGATCCTTTTCCACCAAGGGTACATACATCTTCCTTGCTTCAGCCTTTCAGTCTGCTCTCTAAGACCTGGGATTCCTGAAGGCTCATCTTTCTGGTAAAGAATGAGGCAAAGAAGCATTCAGTACTTCAGTCTTTTCACTGCCCTGTATAACCAGGACTCCTGTTTCCTTCTGCAGAGAGCTCACATTTTCATTAGTCTTCCTTTTGTCACTGATATATTTGTAGAAGCCCTTCCTGTCACCTTTGACATCCCCAGCCAAATTCATCTCCTTTTGAGCTTTAGCTTTCCTAACTCCATCCCTGGATGCTCTGACAATGTCTCTGTATTCCCCAGATTACCTGTCCTTGCACCCACACTCTGTAGGATTCTGTTTTGTTTTTGAGGTTAGCCAGAATCACAGAATCACAGAATTGTAGGGGTTGGAAGGGACCTTGAAAGATCATCGGGTCCAACCCCCCTGCCAAAGCAGGTTCCTTAGAGCAGGCTGCCCAGGTAGGCATCCAGATGGGCCTTGAATATCTCCAGAGAAGGAGACTCAACAACCTCCCTGGGCAGCCTGTTCCAGTGCTCCGTCACCCTCACACTGAAGAAGTTTTTTGCATGTTAGTGCAGAACTTCCTGTGGTCCATTTTGTGGCCATTACCCCTTGTCCTGTCCCCACAAACCACTGAAAAGAGGTTGGCCAGCTCCCTCCATCTCCTCAGGTATTTATAAACATTGATAAGATCCCCTCTCAGTCTTCTTTTCTCCAGGCTGAACAGACCCAGGTCTCTCAGCCTTTCCTCACAGGGAAGATGCTCCAGGCCCCATATCATCTTTGTGGCCCTCCACTGGACTCTTTTCAGGAGATCCCTGTCTTTTTTGTACTGGGGATCCCAGAACTGGACACAGTACTCCAGGTGAGGCCTGACCAGGGCAGAGTAGAGGGGGAGGATCACCTCCCTTGACCTGCTGGCCATGCTCCTCTTAATGCACGCCAGGTTCCCATTGGCCCTCTTGGCCACCAGGGCACACTGCTGGCTCATGGTCAACCTGTCGTCCACCAGGACCCCCAGGTCCTTCTCCTCAGAGTTCCTCTCCAGCAGGTTGTCCCCCAGCCTGTACTGATACGGTTGTTCCTTCCCAGGTGCAGGACTCTACACTTGCTCTTGTTAAACCTCATTTGGTTTCTTCCTGAAACAAGAAGATCAAGACGAACAAGAAGATCCTTGTTCATTCATGCAGGCCTCCTGGCATTTTTGCCTGACATTTTGTAGAAGGAAATTATCATCAACATGTTCTGGGAACCTTCTGGGTTGCTTATGCCCTGCTATGTTTTCCCTCCAACAGATATCAGGGTGGTTGAAGTCCCCCACAAGTGCCAGGGCTTATGAATATGATGATGTTCCTATTTGTCTGTAGAGGGCCATCTTACCACATCCCTGTGATCCCAATGAGATCGTAACCCTGAAACCATATGTATGTCTTTAACTCCTCTTGTTCATTCCCCATACCGTGTGCATTAGTGTAAAGGAACTTAAGAGGGGCACCTCAGCATGTTTCATTCCTAGCAAATGTTTGGGGGATTTGTCCATAATACTGCCTTGTAGGTAATTCCTTGCTAACCAGCAAGCGCTGGACCCCACTTAATCCCTACTGTGTTGGTTTTGTGATCCCTCCTTTTCACATCACCTCATGCCTTTTTCAGCAACCCTGTCTGTCATTCCTTCACACAGCTGCTGGCTACCCTCTGCCTCCCCCCTCCTTCCTAGTTGAAAACCCTCCTTATGAGGTCAGCCATCCTACTGGCAATAATGTCTTTACCTCACATAGTGAGGTGCATGCTGTCACTCCCAAGCAGACACTGATCCTCAGATAGTGCTCCATGATCACAGAACCCCAAACCCTATTGCCAATACCAGTTCCACAGACAATTATTTGAAAGAGAACCAGACAAAAAACAAAGATTATACATGTTTCATCATCAAAGAACAGAAAGAGTTATAGAATCATAGCACCATAAAATGATTTTGGTTGGAAGGAATCTTAAAGATCACCTAATTCCAACCCCCCTGCCATGGGCATGGACTTCCACTAAACCAGGTAGCCCAAAGCCCCATCCAACCTGGCCTTGAACACTTCCAGGGATGGGGCATCCACAGCTTCTCTGGGCAGCCTGTGCTGGTGCCTCACCACTTTCTGAGTAAAGAACTTCCTAATGTCTAATCTAAATACATCCACTTTTAGTTTAAAACTATTACCCCTTGTCCTATCACTATACTCCCTGAAAAAAAGAAAAAAAAATGTCCCTTCTTTCCCACTCTCCCCATCTTTCCTGCAGGCCCCTTTTATGTACTGGAATGTGTCTGCAGGGACTCCTCAGATCCTTCTCTTCTTTAGGCTAAACAATGCCAACTCTCTCAGCCTGTCTTCATAGGAGAGGTGCTCCAGCCCTTTGATCATCTTTGTGTCCCTCCTCTGGACTCATTCTAATATGTCCATATCCCTGTGCTGAGGGCCCCAGAGCTGAACACAGGACTCCAGTTGGGGTCTCATGAGAGCAGAGAGGAGAATCACCTCCCTTGACCTGCTGGGTATGCAGCCCAGGATATGGTTGGATTTCTGTGTTGCAAGTGCACATTGCTGGCTCATGTTTAGTTTTTCATCCACCAATACCCATAAATCCTTCTCCTCAGGGCTGCTCTCAGTCCACTCATCACCCAGCCTGTACTCATGTTTGGGATTGTCCCATACTTGATGCAGGACCTGCACTTGGCCTTGCTGGATTTCACAAGTTTTGCATGGACCCAGCTCTCAAGTCAAGATCCCTCTGGATGGCATCCCTTCTGTGCAGCATGTCAATCACACCACACAGCTCGGTGTCATCTGCAGACTTGCTGAGGGTGCACCCAATCCCACTGTTCATGTCACTGACAATGTTAAATAGTATTGGTCCCAATACCAACACCTGAAGGACACCATTTGTCACTGATCTCCACCTGGATGTAGAACTGTTGACCACAACTCTCTGAATGTGGCCGTCCAGCCTATTCCTTACCCACCAAGTGTCCATTCATCGTATCCATGTCTCTCCACTTTAGAGATTAGGATATCACCTGGGACAACGTCAAATGTTTTGAGCAAGTCCATGTAGATGGAGTCAGTTGCTCTTCCCCTGTCCACCAACGCTGTAACCCCACTGTAGAAGGCCACCACATTTGTCAGGCACAATCTGTCCTCAGTGAAGCTAAGTTGGCTGCCACCAATCAGATGTGAGACTGACTGACCTGTAGTTCCCCATGTCTTCTTTTTTTCCCTTTTTAAAAATGGGGGTTTTGTTTCCCATCTTCCAGTCAGTTGGAACTTCACTAGACTGACACAGCTTCTCAAATATGAAGGATAGTGGCTTAGAAGCTTATAAGAAAGGCTGAGAAATAACCAAAGTGAGAAGAAAAGGATAATGAAAGATAACGGGCACAAAGAGGCTTCATTCTTCTCCCTAGAGCATATATCACATGACCAACATCTCCCTACAATAACCGTATTATTGAATTTCTACAAGTTATCACCTTTGTTACCTCAAAAATGTCACTGGGATTAATAGTATGGAAGAAAACAATTTACCTAGGGTGCTACTAGTAAAGAAATGGAAGACTTTGTTCAAGCAGATTAATTTCATGGTTTGCATAAGAGACCTGAACTCCAAACTCAGTTTGAAAGTGAAGTTACTCTTTACCATAAGCTACACTTCTGAACCCTTCTCTACGTACAGTTCAGGCAATAAAAGCAATTTACTTATGAAGGGCTCTGTGAACACAGAATACAAATTTTATGTTCTATGTTGGGATGGAATCAGAGCTCCACAGACAATAACCAAAGTGTATTCTATGCTGCATTCTGTATTTCTAACTTAGAAGCACAAAGTATATGGTATAAGAGAAAGAAGACAAGCAGATAAACAAAACTATAAATCAAAACTCCACACAGGACTACACTGCATATTTTCATCTAAAAAAAAATTTTGGAAGTATTTATACTTTGTTGTGAGTATTGTTGCACAAATATGCCAGGGGTAGCCCTTACTAATGGAATACTGCTCCAGGATGCAGCAACTGAATAAGGACGACTTAACCTACACAGTAAATGCCATTTGAGGAAGATTTCTGAAAGTACCCAAACAAAGAAAGTCTGTAACCAAAACAGCTTATCTAGAGACAGTAGATGAAAGAACTATGTGTATTTCTTCTTCTGGATGACTGATCCCAGAAATGTTGTTTCCTGCCACTGACTGTTTCTGAGTTAAACACAAAACTAATGTCAGGATCTCGAGTGGATGTACCTGACACCTCTTTCAGTCATAAGTTCATACTTACCTAGGCTCCTTACCTGACTATTCAGTTACTTGCCCAAATTCAAAGGTGAGACTTAATTCTTAGAATTTCAGATAAAGTTATATTCTCTCAGCTTCCCTTCTGCTCATGCTACTTTATAACTACAAAGCCAATTGTTGAAAATGCAATAGATGCTGTATTAGAAAAAATGTCTACACTTGATTATGTTACATCAATAAGGTTCTGTGGGTTTAAATACATTCTTCAGGATTTGCTTAGATCTAAATCCTCTGTAATGTATAATTAGCGCAAACTCCACTTTACATATCACAGGGGTTAAGGACAACCTTTCATGGTGATACATATAGGAAAGGAATGGTACAGAATGCTAAAACCAGATTTCTATTAACTAAAAGAAGTAAAACCATGTTTTTAAAGCTATGTGGATGCCTAAAACATGAAGGCACTTCTGAGTAGAATTTGCAAACACAGCTAAGCAGGTTAACTGTCAAACTGCATTTGACAGTCTGTGCAAGTTAGGAACGATGGGCCAGACCCCATAATTTTACATGTTTGGAGGCTAAATATTATGCAGCCCAAAAGTCAGGCACCAGCTGTGGACTCAAAAACCAGAGCCAGACTATATAACTTGCACAAACAGAAGGAGCTACAGCTAGCCAACATGAAACGCTGCCAAGAGGGATGCATCTGAAATTCTCCCCCTTCTGGACATAACACCTCTCCAGGGAAGAAATGCACCATGTCAAAATCCCTTCCTGTACACAGGAATGTATGTGTGCATACAATGTCATCTGGGTCATAGATACAGGTCAGTCTTTCTTCAAGACAGAGAGTGGTCACCTCCTTCCTTTTACAGAGCAGCCTTACAGCTTGAAAATCAGCTTTTCTTCATGTTTAGTGTTACCAAACAAAATATTCTGTTTATTTATTTAACATGGATTGGGGCAGTGTACTTCTTCAGATGAGACGATGCCTACAAACATATTTTTTGCTCTGAAGAATTCATGGTCCTAATTGACCATACGAGTGACCAAGCAAATTTTTTTTATATATTTATATTTTATATATATATATATATTTAAATATATATATATATATATATTTATATATTTTTTTATATTACAGTGGTGGAAATGTCACTGCTGCCTCAGCTAAAATCTGAGATGACTTGAGTGTAGACATGCTGGAACAGAGGCACTGTGTGAGCTACACACCGTGACCCTGTTGTGTGATGTAAGACATGATACATCACATGCCTACTCTCCATGCCAGCACAGATTCACAGCCACGATTGAGGCAAACTAAGGCTGCAGACAGGAAGAGATACAAAAAACTGCTGAGCAGCCTCACAAAGTTTCTCGTGTTTTAGAAGCCTGCCCTGTGCTGATGACCATGTCGGATAGGTAGAACCTCCAGGATGGAGTGCTATAATGTCAATGAATGAGATTCCAGTCATAAATTTCACCATATCCTCCCAAAATATCACTGCCTGAAGCATTGGGGGGTTGGGAGGGAAATGGGGGGGGAGTTGGGGAATGAGGGGGGAGGGGGTAGAAAAGCTATGGGAAGTCATCATTTCTAAACCAAATATTAGCAGTCTTCAGCTGAGAACTGAGAGAGTTCAGCTGAAATTGTTAGCAAATACCATTGAAGGCAATTTAAAATAATTGGTTTTGCCTCACAGTACAGTTGGTTAAGGCACACATGGAGAGAGCTGTTGTGCCTTAGCTGAGGGGCAATAGCTCTTACATTTCTCTTATTCAATCACTTCTAAATGGCCGAACATATTAGCAATTTAAATCCCTGTGGCAGTCTAAGCCTCAGACTTCCAAACTTGGACCTCCACAAACAAGCCTTGGTTTAAAAAATTATTTAAATAATTATTCAAGTCTATTCTTGATTCCAGGAGAAACTATTTTCAAGACAAGTTCGAGGTCTGTTGATGATCCAGCATTTGGGTACTGAGGCTGTTACCTATGGACTATGTTATCCAGAGCTCTATGCCTAGAGCTATGCTAAAATGAACTATATATTCTAATTTAAGATTTTAAAATAGCAAGGATGCTTTTTGCTTTTTGCTTCAGATATTCAGTGAACTTTATCTTTAACCGAATTTATAAAAAGAAGTGGTCAGCAAGTCCAAGTCACATGAGAAACTTGGCTGAGAAGTCCAAAGGCTGAAGTACAAATTCTTCCTTCATGTTTCCTTTGACATACTTCACCTTCTCTCGGTAGACATCAGTGAAGCTTCACTGAAAATGTACTTTCTAGGCTAGTTTTCCATTAATTTTCATTCCCATATATTCCAAACTGAGACTTCTCTAGGGAAAACCTGATCATCTGAACAACTCTTTTGTTCCCACCAGTCTTTTTTTAACACTAAAACAAAAATTTGCAGTTTCTCTTACATTCAGTTGCTTATTGTGTCTGCAACATCTGTAGCAGCACAGGGAAGCTTCGAGGAGCAGACAGTTTACCTTATGGCAAATTCCAAGGTAGTATTTAAAGTTCAAATGAAATTCCAGTATTCAAAGTGGGAGGTTTAAGAAAAAAAAAAAAGTCCCAGGTCTGTCAGTGAAAAGTTTAATTATGGACAAGATGACACACACATAGTAAAGCCCACAAAGGCAACAACACTACTGTGGAAGCACATTCCAATAAAATCTTAAAAGATTACTTTAATAATAAACCATGCATTCTTGAGCAAGCCATCGCAGGATTAGCTACCACATTGCTTTGCTGTAAGCAGATTTTTCACAAACTGTTATTGATACTGCTTTCAAGGCACTCGTGTTTCTAAAGTTAAAGTTGATGTCTTCTGAAGGTCTCTGCACTTCGGTGTTTTTATTTCACTCTGCTACCCCAGTTTCTATCCAGACTGGAATCCCAGTGATCCTAATGACAGACTGTGGTTTAGTCAGAGTTAACATCCGGAAAAGTGATAGAAAAACTCACTGAGGTGAAGCTTTCCAGCTGCAGCTTCAAGATAATTTTAGACCTGCTGAAAAATGGTTTGTATTTGTGAATTGCCAAGGCTGATACTGTTCTGTACAATAAGCAGTTGACTTAAAACAAAAAAACCTTGGGTAGGGCACTGAAACTATGCCAGCAATAGTAAGATCAGACACAACAAATATGAGAAAAAAGCAATCATCCTGGAAAACATAGCAGTCTTTCTGCTATAATCTTTTAAGAATCAGGCTAAAAGTCATAACAGTCATTGTCCATTTGGTTCTGTTTTTACTGTGGCGAAATACAAATCTTTCTACTTTTCATAAGTGTAAAGTATGCCCTTTAAGTCCTGCAGTGCAGCATAGAAGAAATAACTGAATTCCTGCGGGGCTTTCTTCCTGGATTCCTCCTACATTCAGAAAGCAAGCTTATTACATATGTTTAATGTAACAGTTCTGGATTTCAGCATTTAGCTCAACAATGTGGGACATCAGGGGAGCTGTACTGAGTTGAATTACAAAATAGATACTGCAGTCCTTTAAGGTTGTGATATTTTTTATTCTCGGAGAAAAGTGTATTTTTTCAGTTAGTTTTTAACCATTTATCACTAAAAGTGTTTTTTTGTTTTGTTTTGTTTTGTTTTTTGGTGGTGGTGGTTTTCTGTTTGTTTGTTTGTTTGCTTTAGGTTTGGTTTGCTTTGGTCTGCTGTTTTTTTTGTGTTTTTTTTTTTTTTCTATGATATTATTAGTTATGTCCCAAGTACTGGTAGGTGGTAAAGGACCTCTTGGCTTTTGCTTAGTAGGCTAATTTCATTGCACCCCAAAAGGGCTCTTAAACTGCTTTCTCTGAGCGAAAGAGAAACATTTTAATCTCTTCAAAATTTAATAACAAATAGTACAAATTCTATTGGTAACCATTAGTGCAACTAGTCAAGGTGTTCCAGTAAAATGTGCCTAGGTTTTATGGTAGGCAAAGCCTAAAAAGTGCTAGTCCTGCTTATGCCAGCAGCAGGCTGGACTGCTTTATAGAAGTTGCTTTGTTACTACACCATGTTTAAATTATGCAAAATCTCATACTGCATTTTAGGCAGTCTGTTTAACTCACTTCCACAATATATGCTAAGCAACGCATTATTCTTTAAAATACATGCTGCCATAGAACAACAAGGAGCTCCAGTCCTGTTGGTAGGTCTCTAGCATAAGCTGTTCAAAACAATGTACAGTGTAGTGCAAACTGTACAAAACCAATATTATTAAACATGAATATGACAGTGTCCCAAAGAATTCAGATCTAATCCTGCAAATACCAATGTCTGCGAGGCCAGCAACCTGTTAATTGTAGCAAATGCCTCACTTATGTAGTATGCACTTCCTTCCGTGAACACTAGGCTGGTGTACAAAAATACATCTTTCAGGAGTCCTTTCTGGTTAAAATTAGCACTTCTGAAATGAAAGACCAATACAGGCAAGTGAGACACAACTATCAGCTTTTAGTAACCTCAGGCATAGGGCTCCTACCACTTTTGCTACTACAGACCTGAGCAGTCAGACACAAAATGTGCACTTCACCGTATCAAGGAAAGTATCATATCCTTTGGTACCTTTACATGATGAACAAATGCATTCATCAGTTTTGAATCATGAACTCCACTGTAGCAAAATCATTTTGCATTAAATACTCCCCTGTCTAAAGTGCTTCAAAATGTCTATCAAATGTATTACAACTGCAGCTGTAATACTGAAAAAATATGTAATTCTTTTCTTTTCTTTTCTTTCTTTTTTTTTTTCCTTCTCCCTCTCTCTCTTTTTTTAATTGGGTATTGTTGGGCAAAGGGCAATATCATAGTTTTGGACAGAAATATTTTGCACTGTTTTGAGAAAATGAATGTTAGGCTAAGTTTACAGCCTTGAAAAAAATAATAATAATAAATAAGAAGTTCTGCTACAAGGACAAAAAAGTGATTTTTTATCAGAGGCTTTTTCACACAAGTTGGAAAACAGCTGTACTGCACTGAGAAACAAAACATGAGAGATGTTTGAATAAAGATGAGTGGGAAGTACAAAGGTCAGGTCTGGATGTGACCCAGAAACTGAATTGCACTGACCCAGTATTTTGGTTCAGCTCACCACAGGTTTGGGGGGTGGTGGGAGGGTGGTATTTTGGTTTTGGTCTTTTTGCAGAAAATAAGCTTCTGGCTTGGGCTTGCACTTCGAACACCACCACCGCACCCGCGTTTACCCAGACGGGCACACAGACACACACGAAGGGACCCGTTTTGTGCAGCAGAGTCGGTCTCACTGCCGGCTGGGGAGTACGAAATACCTGCGCCCCGTGAGCAGTGGCCCTTCCCACGGGGCGCCCCCCTTGTACCCCGCGCCCGCGAGTGGGCTCCAAGCCCCCGCCGCGGCAGGGGGCTGTCTCCGGCCCCCCACTCCCCTCCTCCCGCAGCAGCGGCGGCTCGCAAGGGGTTAACCTAGTAAGCACCGACACGTTGAGGGGGAGTAGCCAAGACCAAGCAGCAAAAACATCATAGCACATTCCTGGGTAGTCCTCAGCTGCCAGCATCTGATTAAAACCATATCTCTCGCTGTGAGTGGCTAACTAATCTGAAGGCGAGAGTACAACTGAATATTTAACCGGGCCCTCGCTCCTCGCCAGGCTACCGGCTGCAGACGTCGGATCATGCACGGGGCGGCACGGATCTAGCTCGTAAGTAGCTTTGCAAGCGGGGCTCGGCTCTCGAAAAGCCTCGGGGGGGGGGGGGGGGGCTGTCACCGGGGAAGGGGAGAAGGCGCTTGTTTTATGTATGTACTCATTCATTTATCCATTTTTCTCCTCCTCCTTCCCTGCCTGAGGACGTGTCGGTGGGTGCCCGTAGCGGGGCTGACCCCCGGGGTGCTGCGGGGCTCACGGAGCGGGGACCCTGCAGGGGAGCTGCCACCGCAGCGGGGGGCTGCCCCCATCTCCCCGCAGCCCCGGGGGGGGGCAAGGCCGAGCTCCTCCGCCGCCGGACGGAGCCGAGAAAGCGCCGCAGGGTCGGGGGAGGACGCCAGGGGCGGCTCCGGTCCCGGTCCCGGGGGGGAGCCGCGATGCACCCAGCCCGGCAGCCCCCGTCCTGGCTGTGCCGCGGGGTGGAAGCCGCCTGCATCCTGCTCCGGCAGGGCCGGCTCCCTGAGGAAGCCTGAGCTGGAAGCAAAATAAACATGTATTTTTATTCCTGTGTGTGGAGGGCGGCGGGGGTTATAGACGGGGAAAATTTGTAAAACTCAGTGTTTGTAAGCGTTTAGTCGTGGAGATGAGGGAATCCTCCAGTACCAGAGAGGAGGGAAGGGTTAGGATGCAGTGAAGCAGGGGTGGGTTTTCTGTTTTGTTTTTAGATGGAGCATCCTTGCTGAGCACCACTCTGCTGGTGAATTTCAGGGTGATGCTTCTGTCTGTGGTAAACAGGTGTAACTAAAGATGCCTAGGATTAACTGAAATGAGTCTGCTTTCCTCAGGAAAACTAACTTCTCAGCTGGTGAGGCTTCAAGTCTCTAACAATTGTGTGATGTCACTTAACTTTGGCTGTTGTTTCAAGGTAGTGCCTGTGATCTGAGCAGTAAGATAAGCGCAGGTAAGCGCACTAAGGAAGCATGTAAATCCACTGGTAAGGTAGGATTAAGTTAACTTTCTTTTTTTTGGGGGGGGGATGTGGAGTGAGCATAAAGGAATCACTTTGATATTAATGAATCTAGTTTGCCTTAAAGCATTACACTTTTGCCTCAGAAGACTTTTGTAGCTTTCATAAACAAGGCTGTCCAAAATTGAGCAGATCTGAAAGCTTATAGACTTAAACATTTTTCTCATTGTATGCTAAGGAATGGGCATAGATATGCTTAGGGATGGGAACTGCTGTGTAGATAAGCATAACAGAAGTTGAGATTAAATTAAAGTAATTACAAAAGCTATGTATTCTGTCTGGTTGTGAAGATTTATTAGCTGCTAATAAATTGAAAATGTGACCAGGTGTCTAACAGGTCGCTATCAGGAGGTTAGGAGCTGTTATGAAGACCTTCAGATGATTATTGTGTCTTGTAGGGGATACAGTGGGTAGATAAACAGAGGGGCAAATTGAGATCAAGTCTTCTCAGCTGGGAAGGGGGTTATTTGAGACACAAGATTGTCTGTTTAAAGAATCACTGTAATCACGTCCAACTCAAATGGCCCTTGAGGCATAGTCCAGCTTCCAAATTGCCCTGAATGGGCTGAGGATGTGGTCAAGTCTAAAGCAGAAGCTTCTATTAATAGACAGTCACTAGAATTTCCTTTTGGAGGAGGAGAACTGAGTGGTAGAAATGGTAAGGAAGATGTGAGTGCTAAATGAATGTCAGGTGACCCATCAAAGCAGAGGCTTAACTAGCATACCTCATGACCTATGGTATAGGAAGACTCGGTACAGTGAGCTGAAAGCCAGGTGTTTTCCATCTTAGATGAGATGGTTCTGCTACAGGGAATCTGACGGTGTTCTGAGCTTATTACTGTAGACAGAAGGCTAGGACCATAACAAGCTCTACTGTACTAGTCCTGTAACTTCTGATACCCCTTCTCATCTACTGTGCTCTTACTTCTAACAAAGCTGTTAGCTGAGCACCAGCAGTTGCGCACAGTGCTATCGTTTGGAAGAATGAACCAAATGCCAGAAAGCTGGCATCAGCTTCCTTTTGTGAAGGTAGAGATGGTTATCCATTCCAATACGTGCCTTCTGCTATGTTTCTAAGTATATCTGTACATTTGCGGTATGTATAGAGCCCACTTTTTCAGTGAGAAATGCATTGATTGTCAAAGTACCTGCATAAACCAATTGCTGGACACAATTGTCCTGTAGATGTTATGGATATACTTCTTACTTACCACCTTTACTTCATGAGCAGATGCAGGACAAGCACTCTGAACAGGTGAATGCTCTCCTGAGAAAATTGTGCTTTTCTCCTTGTGAACTTTACACTGCTAGTACTCTTGTGTGACCTGCTGGATTAACCAAGTACTTGAGGCTGCTTGTGGACTTGCTTCAGCAAAGCTAGCAATATGCAAGCACTTTCGAGATGTGAATTTGCAAGGACAGTGAAGGGATGAATTCCACATCCAGAGAAAGCCAGCTGACTCTGGAAATGGTACTGATAGAGCAAATCCTGTTTGTATAGATTCTGTCAGAAGTGATGAAGAGATTACAAGGTAGCTTCATGCTATCTGCAAGGATTTTAGAGGAAAAAATAGCTCTTGCATGTAGATTAAGGGATTAGTAGTGGAACTAAAACTCCTCCTCCACTGCGAGGCTGGGGAGGGAAATGCTAAGATGTCTTAAGCTTCTGTCGTGGAGCACAACCAGGCACAAGCCAGTACACCCCTGCTTCAGCATGGATTCTACAGAAATGCAATTTGGAGTTCTGTTAGAATGATCAAATATCCTGTTAGAAGGATCAAATAGAATAAGGTATCAAAGAAGTGTGACTTCCAAAATAAGATGACTTTAGGAACCCAGTTCTGAGGTTGCATATGGGTTCAAGGGTCTCAGGGTTATAAAGAAGCTGGACAAAATATGGTGGCAGGTCAAGTCAGTAAAAAAGATGTACCAGTTAGAAGAGGATTAACATGTTTATACAAGCTGAGAGGCTGAGTACTCTCACATGAACAAAGCATCATCTCCTGTCTAACTCCCGATGTCCTGAGTTGATGAGGGCATAGACCATTCCATTTTTCTTCTTACTGAAAAGATGTGCCCTGCATGTGCTGTGAAGTGCCTATGAAGTGCTGAAATGCCCTGTAGATCTTCACTCCCAACTATATCAATGTGTTTTTTCTTAAAAGCTTCTAATAAAGCTTCATAGCTGGTGCGTGTCACCTTAAATCTCAAAGCTTGGACCTTTTGGGGCCAGTTAAGGGCATACTGTTGGCCTCAGAGCTCAATTTCCTGCTGTTTTGTCAGTTCATGTTGCATTCTTAGGCAATAAGATGAGAAGTAAAATACTGTATGAGGATTACATCTTAAACAGAACTGCTAGGTTAGAGGGCCACAATAACAAATGTTTTACCTGACATTGAGGAGGCTTCTTGACAAATGTCCACTAGGATCTTGCTCCTAGCAAAGTATACTGAACACTTAATGCTGATGCAGCACGTAACTGCAAGTCTCCTCCTATGAGGGGTCTGTAATACACCTTCCCTGTGGCTAAAATGCTTAGGGATGGACAGGAGAAGTAGAGAACACAAAGGATGCAGTGTTAATACTGCAACCTGTATGCAACCTTGGAGACTAACTTCTGCGCTTCCACTAAACAGGGTAACTTGTGCTTTAAAGGAGGGCACAAAGGTCACTGTATGAGTAAGTAGTAGTTTTATAGTAATTTGAATAGCAGATCTACCTGCAAACAGTTGCCAGCCTGGCTGATAGAAGATAAACTCTAGAGCAGGACGCGAGGCTCATGCTCTTGCACTCTTCTGGTGTATGGGAGACATCTCTGTAATCTGACCTCAAGATCATCACAGAGGTGGGAAGTTAAATGGACCCTGATCAGGATTACTTTAGAGTCTGGGTTTAGGAGTAATATCATAAGCTACCCCTAATGTGCATCATGAATGTATAACTACAAATACCTACAAGGAAACCTTAGTACAGAATAGCCATTTGTGAAACCTGACTAGTTGTTCAGTAGGACAGCTACCGAAGTAGCTGCAGTGGAGCTCTGAACATCATGTCTAGATACATCTCTTTTTAACCTCTGGTATTGACTTTTGTGTACCTTCCCCCTTAGATTTTTCTCTGCTTTAGGTGGCAAGAAAGGCATAGTTAGTTAAACAAAATAAAGCTAGGGCCCTTGGTGATGACTAATCTTGTAAGCAACAGTAATCATAGTATACTATAATCCAGAATGCTTGATACTACCAAATTGAGGACTGAAACTGCTGTAGAAGAACCTGTCTTCATAAAGTTCAAACAGAATCATCAGTCTTTCAATGAGAGATCAAGAGCACAACTTGCATCTGTTATAGGAGACAGCAAGGAGCAACTCTTGCGACCAATGACTGCTACAACAAACTATGTAACCAAAGGCTGGCTGTAGCTGGTGGCTAGGTGCGAGGTTCTTCAAATATTGCCGAAATTAACATTTAAGGACAGGCTTCTGCCTGCTTAAGGTTAATTGGCTGGTTGAGCACCTTCTGTATAAGCAGACCACAACACTTGACCCTGTTGTAATGACTATATGGTTTTAAACTGGGTGAACTCATGAGTAATACAACAAAATCCCATTTTTCATGTGGATAGACTTGTGAACAGGTAGAACACAGTAACAACTGAACATTTATAGTTCAGTATAGGCTATGCAGAACATATGCAATCTCTCTCAGTACAGCTTGCGCACACCCAAACTGTAAAGCTGGATAACTCTGCCAGCACTGGACAGTTAACAGCATGCAGCTGAAATAACCTATGATAACAGCTTCAATATGTGTCAAGTTCCTGCTCTGAGGAAAGGGGTGAAAAGCGCAGTTATTAGCAACAGTCCTTTGCTGTACTAACCAGAAGGAAGATCAGGAACAGTCCTAGGCAGGAGAGAGTTAGGAGTACGGTTGGAAGTGAAGTATCTGAGCTGTTCTCTGGTACAAAATCCAGTTTGCATCTGAATATACACTAACTGCATCAATTAAGCAACCTGTAAGCAAAGCAGTTTTTAATGAAAGCAGTGAGCCTCAGCAAATAGTCTTGACAGTAGGCACTGCCAGCATATGGCCTGAGATTCCTCATCCTGTGAGTAGCAGGTGATGCTTTTCTGAGCAATGGCTAGAACAGACAGCTGAAGACCCTTAAGATAGTGGCTCCTGAGCCAGAGGCTTCAGCACTGGAAACTGAAGTGAATGGTATGCAGGAGTGGTCCCTTAACAAGTCAGAAAGCATCCTGTCTTTCTGGAAGACAGATATGAAGAAATTTCTTGTGGAAATGTTCTTGTAAGGACTACAGAAGCAGGCTAGTGACCTTCTATAAGAATATAATCTAAGCCTGTGTTATCAGCTAAATAGCTCTCAGAAACAGAGCATACTGGAGTATTTTCCAATTTTTCTAAAATAAGAGCTTAGAGTTCAGATGCTGGTATTGCTTGTGCTAAGACTGAAGGGGTTTCTTAATCTACAAAGTGAACTAAGAGGTTGGGATTCTAAATGCTGAACACAGGTTGGAAAAGCTGCTATCAAGATTCATTGTAAGATGCTGCATTATTCCCAGAATAAGTCATTAGTTCAGACAGACCAGCTAAGTGTCTGGATGCTGACTTCGGACACTAAAGTCTCTGTCCGAAGAATAACTTTAGTCTATCAAACTGACAAGGCAGTCCTAGTTCCCTTCAATTTGAGGTGAAGTAATCAGTTAAACAGATAGCAATAGCTTATGAAGATACTTCTAAGGAAGGAAAAAAGGTGGAGGGCAATGCTTGCTAATTTATATCATACCAAGTTGTTAACCAGATACAGCCTGTTTAAACTGGTCATGATTTCTCTTAAGACCTCTGTTCTAATATACCTGCAGCAGCTGTATTGATTTCCAAAGAAGGAAAATCTGAAGTAGAGCTACAGTGGAAGCTGGGCTGAGATGTAACTAATCATCTCATCAGTGTTTATGTGCTTAAAGCCATAGTACTATGGCAAAAAGGACCAGTCCAATTGCATTACTTGAACTGAGTGACCTGTTCAGTTCTAGCTGCTAATTCAATGATGCTCACTTCACTGTAATTCCAGCGATGAATTATGCAGAAAACACTTTTGGGAACTTAGTTTGAATTTCTAAAAAACAAACAGCTCAGACTGATGCGCTGATATGAGAACAGACTGTTCTGTTCAGCTGATGAAATACCAGTTGGCAAATAGGCTAAAATAGTAAGATGTCTGGGTAGTGGCTCACAGGCATGGTCCTGCACCAGCAGCGGTATGTGCTAACATCTGAAGCTGACATGACTAACTAGAGTATTAAGATCTCTATTTCTATTTCCAGTAGGTAGAGGGAGAAGGCAGCAGCATGAAGAGGGAATTCCATGAGAGATCCATTACTGCACTTCTGTCCCAAGGAGCAGATGAATATCACCCTTCGCTGTTTCACTTTCTTGATTATGTATTATCAAGACAGTTAGACCTTGTGCATTGTTCTGCAATATACAAATACAGCTGTAGCTTTTTCTGAAAGAGTATTTCTGTTGGCAGAGGAAGCATTTGGGATGGGGCTGTCTTAATACCCCTGCAAAGTATTGATACATCCTCTTCTAGGTGAGAAGACAAAACATTAAACAGAGCTTAATGCAAGTTGCATGAAAGAAGTAGGATTAACTTCCCAGGGTGAAGTTTTGTTAATCTAGAAATACTTAGGCCAACAGATCAAGTATGGTTTAACTGAGGCCCTGACACTGAAGGAACAATCTCTTAACTACAAATCAGGCTTCTAACTACCTATAGGCTAAACAGCATAGCTGAACAGTTTGTTTCCATGTTTTTGAACTTGGTAAGCCAAGACCAGTGGTTTTAGCCTTGCTATCAAGGAATTGCAGGAGAAACTGAGTGGTGGGGTCATCACTAATCTAGACCTTACTGATTGTGGGAGTGACTGACAGTTTCACTTGTTAGGCATGGTAAGCCAATATCCTTTTTGGTTGTCTCTTACAAAACTAACCACAGGGGCTTGGGTTAGACTTGGCAGCATAAGGGCCTGTATTTAGCCAACTTTCTGGCACATGATGCTGTTCTTGCATTCCAGACATGGCACAAACTGGAGGGGAACAGTTCACAGGCTGTCTATGAACTCTTTCCTACCACTTGTCTTCAAGCAGGTACTTGTTATGGGTTAGTGTGAACAACACATACTGGGTATAATCCTACTTGTAGGTAAGGCTAATATCTTTCATGTGTATTAGCCACTGCTACACTAGTTCCTAATAGATTAATCTGGTTGTTTAGTAGAGGAGACAAACTAATGGTAGTAGTACTTGCACCAGAGCAAGCTGCTGGAATTTTCCACTTAAGTCATAGCAATCTTGTCATGTCACAGGAGGTCTATTCAACTTGAACTCATATACAGTCAGGTGCTAGAGCAATGAGTGCTTTAGTAATGAAACAAAATACTTAAAATGGTATTTTATTTGACTCCCTGTTACCAATGACCCTGTTCCAAAAGCAAATGTCTGAATAGCATGTTCATGTTTCTTATTCATTAATTCACTGCTGTTGCAGCAGGAACTAAGAAAATAAGGTATTCAATTCTGCATGTAGCAAGTTTAAATGTGAATGTCAGTCATACAGGAGCTCACACAAATGCACTGTTATACTTCCATTGTGCATAGAACCTTCTAGTCAAGATTGTTCATTATTTGTAAATCTATCTGACTTTAGAGCTTCAACTCTTGCAAGTCATTGTCTGTATTACTGTTAGCCATTAATCTGTCTCTTTAGTCTGCAAAATTGAAGTCTTGTAACAAATTCACTCAAGTGGACAGCTTCTTTACCATCCTTGTGAAAACAGCTCTTTTGTCAAGAATTTGATAAGATATTTCTCAAGTTGTGTTGTGCAGGTCCTGATACAACATTCTAACAAGAAGAACCTGGCTAACTCTTCACATAGCGGGCGGGGGGGGGAAACCTGCCTTGAGGAGGTATGTTTAGCACTTGAACTATTGCTGTGCTTCCGGTTATTACTTCTTCTCAACAGGCTATAATGGACTTGGCAGTAAAAGATACTCTTGTCCTCTCCTGCCTCTCAGATTCTAATTTGAGGTTAATATTTACATGCAATGACTCTTAAAGCTGAATCATGTACTTCTAGTATCAAGGGACAAAGAAGGAACAGAGGTTGTGAAGAGGATAAACTATTAGACTGAACAGATGTTTAGATTATCTGTCTTGGCTCTGACTTTTGCAGTGCTCCTAACCTCTTCTTAGATGAGTTTTCATTAACATTAAGGCAGTTATTTTTGGGGGTGGGGTGGGGAGGACAGTAAACCTGTCTGTTGGGAGAAGGTAGCCTAGTTTTTAAAACCCATAACAGACTATGACAATAATGAAGATTCTCAATCCCTCATGTAATTACACAGGAAAAAAAAATCTGATCATTAAGGGTAGACACCACATTGCCACTCTGATCAAATAAGAGAAATAATTGAACAACACCTAGATTACCTTAAGAGATGCTTTCAGAACAAAACCATTTGGAATGTGCTTCCATTTTTTTGCTAAGAAATGGGTATTTCAATGATGTCTTGTCTCTAAAAACAGCTCTCCTTGCAGTGAGTTTAGAATAGACATTGAGAGTACAATATACTTAAAGTCCTACAACTGATTTCTTTTCCCAGGGTAGATATGTGGCAAACCACATACAATGCATGAATGAAGAGCTTCCTGGTTTGAGATGGGCCTTGAGTTATGAGCTGTTGCCTACTATGTGTAGAGGGCCTGAAACAGTCTATCTTTGCATTCGTAGTTTAGCAGCTAATTCTCTTCCTCAAGAGGTGGGATTTATCAAAGACAGAATTCTCTGAAGGAATGATAAGTCATGTACTGTGAACTCTTACCAGGTGAGATGAGCTGTGCCAGACCTCAGATGGGAGAGAGTTGGTTCTGTAAACTGGTCAGAAAGCTCTCACTGATCTTCTCAATTCTCTGTTGACACTGAGAGAGGCTGAACCCTTGCAAATCCTCCTGTCTTCCTGTGGAAAAGATCATACTTGTGTGTATTCCTGCCCATTTTCTTCCACCTCAGGGTTTTGTGCTTTATGGCTCTATGCAACTAAGTGGTCTGGCTTCCATAGGTTGAAGGTAGATGGCTAATAATGCATGGTTAACTGGCACATAAAGAGACCTCCGTATGGGCAGTTGTTATATCTCTTCAGTGAATCCTTCTTGTGCATATTTGCTTCTTTCTAGGATATTTGCTTGTTATTTCCTCTTAATTTGGGGGGGGTCTTCAGAGTCTGATACTTTGGTTGCATAACACATTCCCCTAAACTGGGGAAGCAAGATCATTTACGGGCAAGACTCAGTGCCTCAAGGTTGCTGTTTCTTCTTTCTGGCACAGAACTGGGCAGAACATCCTAAAGCTGTGACTCAGCTGCTAGAGAGCATGCCTTACCTTTGTTCTTCTCCAGGCTTTTTCTTTCTGTTCTCTCAACAGTAACCTTCCAGATGGGGGTGGGTGGCTGACTAATGATTCAACCTTAATCTTTCCTTCATCTCTTTCTACAGCACTTGATAAATCTAGGGAATGGTCCACTACGCTGAAGTGTAAAGGCTATCTCCACCTGAAACTCTACTATCAGAACTAGATGCCGGACTAGACCTAAAGCGGGATCCAATTGGCTTTATTTGACTTGATTAATGAGTGCTTCCTTTTTCCCCAATGGGCAAAACCTTCTAGCACTTCTGCGAATGTCCTGCCAACCCCTGTGTGTTGTAATATTTTTCTCCCTTGCTCCTTTGTCAGAATGGACACTGTGTCCTACCAGGCTAAATAGAAATTGAGGCCTTCAAGGTGAAATTGTTTCTCTTAAGAACACAAATCTCATGGTCTTTCCTAGGTTAAGAATCAGTTAAGCGCTGGCATGCATTACTTTGTTAGTTGCAAACCGGATGAGTTGATTTGTATATATTGACTTAATGAGTTGAGGGAAGAAGAGAAGCAGAAATGGGAACAAAACCCATAAAGGAACTTCTAAGTAATAGATAAAACATCAGGCATAACTGAGGCAAGTGGGAAATATGCTGTTGAGAATTACAGGCTTATAACACCACGAGATATGCAATGCCTACAGCATTTGTCTGGTTACATAGTACATCTCAAATAGTGTGCTGAATAAAAGGGGTGACTTGGTCTGTTGCTACCAGTTTGGAAACAGAGGGAATGGCTAGTAGAGAATGTAGAACAGCTATTTAATTCTCAACCATCTTTTGGCTTCACTTATCAATGTTAAATTCAGCAGACCACTTCAATACCTCAGACAAGACTCACAAGGCAATTTCTGTAGCAAATGTGAATGTCCAGATCTTTCTGGCTGGGTATAGGTGATCTTCAGATCTCCATAAACACAAGTCCCTTTATTTAGTAAGTGTGACTCAGTGTTTCAGCTATTTAGGAACAAAACATGGTGGCTGCAGTTGGTGGTGATGTGTACTTTTTTGTTCGTCTTATGAATATGTTCTCTGAGGCTAGAAAGGTATCATGGCATGGAGATGGACTAGTATGACTTAATTTGCAGAGATCTTTTTTTTGGGGGGGAGATTACTTGACAACTTTAGGCAAGAGTATGGGTGTTTGGGAGCTTTTTGTCGTCTTCTGAAGCACTCTTGCAGTCTAATGAATATTTGCTTTTACCTGTTGAGTGCTATAACTTCAGTACTTATAGGAATATGAATAAGATCTGATGGTTTCTTCTGAGTATTCTGATGTTATCTTCATGAGTGTTTAGAACAGGTCCTAGTAAATGTTTCTTGCATTCTCTCCTATGCTACTACAGATGATGCTCACAGTGAAGGAGAATACAGCAAATATCTGAGGTGCTATAAATAGCTTTAAAAGGTGAAAAGCTAAAGGTTGACAGTTTAAAACAGGATGATGCAAGTACAGCCTGTGGATGTAGGTCAGTATGATATACCGATTAGGTATTATTGAGGTAAGGGGTCATCACCTAGTTGCTGTAACTTCATGCTCTCTGTAGCCTGAGATGAAGAAACAGTGAGTCAGATTTCCTGTATGACCACTTCCAAAATTTCCAGCCTACACTGCACTTCAGTATTCAGCAGAATAAAACTGGACTAACAGGTATAATGGGAATATTTTTTTTTTCAAGGTAAAATATTATGCCTGCCTGCTGATTGTTCCTTGGATTCTAAAGAACTACAACAAGTACAGCTGACCACCATCTCATCATGTCTACTGAAGCTGAAACTACTACTACTATCAACAGCCAGCCTGAGCAGCAGGCTCCACCAAAAGTACAGCCTTCAAAGAAGGAAAAAAAGAAAGGTAAGAAATACCTACCTCTTGAACACTCCTAGTCAGTCTCCTTAATCTTTTGCCTAAAACTAAGATTACTTTTGCTGCATAGTTGAAATAACTGAAAGGTTTCAAGCTGACTGGGAGGGTGAGTAAATAAGCTAGTATAATCTAACCAGAAGGTAGGCTTTTAGCTTGAGAGCTTTTTTTAGCTCTAGGTTCTGGAGCTTTCTGTTCTACTTGTCAAGATCAGCAAATGAGATGCTTAAAAAGTTACTGAAAGCCTGGAGAAATGAAGGTCTCCTGAGGAGGTGACCAGACTTACAGCCATCTAGGTAGCTGTTGCTCTGAACCAGACCTCACTTTATTCTCCACCCTCTAAAGAGGGAGTGACACTCTGGACTCAGATTCTAGTCCAGAGAAGCTAGGATACATCATTCATGAGAATAATTGTGTTAGGCAATAGCTCTTTAGATTGGTCATTTGAAATATAACTGCCTCATACAGAAATACATACCGAGGTACACATTCTATATGTTGAGTATATGGAAGAAAATGAAGCTTTTCTGAGAAGTAATGGTAATAGTGAAAATGGAAAATACAGCTAAAATATCAAGTGATTACAGGGATGCAGGTACTAGGACTTCTTCTAGAGGTGATGGTGCTGATAGCAAGTTCTAGCACAGGGACTAGTAGATTCCTAGAGACCAAGAAAAGATCTAACTAGACCAGAACTGTAGGCTCACACCTGAAAGGCTTGTTGATCATCCATTATGGCCATAGGAAGTACTGTTCTTTGCCTAGCTGGTTGTTGCCCACAAAGATTTCAATGTTTCATGACTGTTCTGAAGTTCCCAGACATTAAGCATTGGTCCCCACTCTTTGAATACAGGTCAAAATCTGTAAGATCACTGTGACCTTAAAGGAATAACTATCTTGAAGAGCACACATTTCTAGAAGGACTTAGGTTGTTAGTCTGTTATAGTCAACTGATAATTTTTACAAGAAAAATACACCATATTAGTACATATTTTAAAAGTTTCCAAAGCCACAACATACATATTTCTCTTCTAAAACCTTTCTCTGTCTCCAGGGCCTGAAAAGACAGACGAATCTCTTTTGGCCAGATTCAAAGGTGATGGTGTAAGATACAAAGCTAAACTGATTGGCATTGATGATGTCCCTGAGGCAAGAGGAGACAAAATGAGTCAGGATTCAATGATGAAGCTGAAGGTAAAAGCCTGAGCTGGCATGCAAGGAAAGTGTTCTGCTTAGCCTTCAGAAGGCCGATCAAATAGTCATTTTTGCACAATTCCAAGTATTGCTTAATAGGAATATCAACTGATAACAGCACCATCTTGAATGGAGGATGCTTTTAAAGCTGTAACCCATTTATAAGATAGTAGTTTTAAATGCAGTTGATCATGGTTTCTATACTGTCTTGGGAATAGTCTGTTGGGTCTCTTGTTATCATCCATACTATATTCCAAAGTATGAACTTGATTACAAATAGTGAGCTTTGGTATTGGATGGGGAGGGGGGAACTTTGTGATATTTAGCATAATAATTAAAAGCCCAAGCTGACATTCTGTAGCAATGGTGACAATAATATATATAGACAAACCAAGGGAAAAATAAGACACTGCAGCAATGAAGATAACCACTTCTGGATAGCAGAACCCTCACGTTAGCTTCAGTCAGGCCAGGAAAGCTGAATTGACCTGGTAAGGATGCTGCTGTTGCAGTAGTTCTATGTAAAAAAAAAAAAAAAAAAAAAGCTCTAAAGCTCCTAAATGTTTACAAAGGAAACAGTCTAGTTGTGAGATATCACATCTAACCTAGCCAGGCATATGCTGTAAGAGAAATGTCGCTCAAACCATAGCACAGTTGAGGAATAACTAGATTAGCACTAGTACAGTACTGGCTATGGGCTCATGAGACATGCTTAGGAAACAAGCTAAAACTCACTCAATCAAGTGCAAGTCTCATCAATGCTTTGATATTCATTTTATTTAGGGAATGGCAGTGGCAGCTCGTTCCCAAGGTCAACACAAGCAGAGGATCTGGGTGAACATCTCTCTCTCTGGTATCAAGATAATAGATGAGAAAACTGGGGTAAGAAATGAGTCATTCTTAATGTGATTCTTAAAGCAAGTGAGTAGTCTAGGAGGTAGACCAATCTGGACTAGATCCTGCAATGTAAACCAATGGGGTTTGTTTTTTTGTGATTTTTCTAATTCTAGGTCATAGAGCATGAGCATCCAGTGAACAAAATCTCCTTTATTGCTCGAGATGTAACAGATAATCGTGCCTTTGGCTATATTTGTGGAGGAGAAGGCCAACATCAGTTTTTTGCCATAAAAACAGCACAACAGGTATTGATCAGAGGCCCTTTTCCATATGCTATGAGTGATGCTACAGTGTAAACACTTGACGTTAGGCCCTTAACAGATGTTTTGCTGATAGTCCTATGAGGTGCAGGGAAATATCAGCAGACGTATTAGTCTGTCTCCTGAAAAAGGGTGGTAGGAGCTGACTGTATTGCCAGTGGCTCTCGTTTTGTTCAGCTTCTCATAGTCCAAAACAAAAACACTCCAGTATCCTTGCTTACTATGATTATTCTTGCTTAACAGTTCATCTCTAATGGAAGACATTGCCATGAACTTTCCTATACAGTGGCATGTTGCTGTCAGTGAGAACACTAGTTCTTGACTTAAACAGAGTTTTGCTCAATTAGCAGAAAAACAATCAGAACCACTCTAGTCTCGTCTTCATGATGCTTTGTCTTGTGCAGCAGTGAAAACAGACTTAACTGCAGCATTCTGGGATCAATGAATGGCATGACTGATCATCCTATAGTTGCTTCTACTGGGAGGGATTCTGGTCCTGTAGTGGGCTTCCACCATGCAGAATCCTGTATGCAGAGCCTGTCTTTCTACAAAGGGTAACTGTACATAAGCAGTGTTGGAAACAAGCTATTTGAAATTAATACCGGGCATTGTGCAGCTTCCCAAATATCTAACTTTGATTCAGGTGTTTTGTCATGAAAAGCTAATAAATGATTGTCTTTATAATAGTCACTGTAATGACTTGTAGAGCCAAGACTTGAAAGCTAGAAATTTCCTTGTATACATCCCATCATGCCCTCCTGGAGGACCTTTTGGCAGTTTCAAACCCACTACAGGTGGGACTGAGGGCTCCTTGTTGGAGCATGCTACTACTTTAGTAACAGCTGTTGCACTCTTAAGCCTGTTTTATTAGTTTCAGGCTCCTGTGTAGTACTGGCTTCACTGGAAGTGTAGATCAAATACAAAAGCCTTTTATGTGTGCTCTTGAGTGGAGTCTGTTCTGAGCTTTTCACTGTGGGGTACTGCTTGCTAGTCTATAAGCTTAACCAAGCTGTAGACAACTCTTGACTTGCTGCTAGTTTTTAAATACAAACATGTCTAGCTGAGGAGTAAGCAGAACTTCAGTAAGCATCTCTAGACTGCTGCAGCTGTACTGTTTGTCAAAGATGATAACCCTTGAAATGGCTCTTCCTGCAGTTGCATATTTAAAACCCTTGATTATGAGAGGATGACAGTCACATGTGAATGCAATACCTTTCTAATTCATGCTAAACTTCCATCCAGGAAGACACCATACAGGTGTCTGCTCCATGTGTTTGAGATGTTGATTTAATTGTATGCTTGCCTTCCTGTTTTGCTGTTTGCATTCTATTTAAAATCTAGAACAAGCTATAGAAGCTTTCTCCACATTCATTGTTGAAGTTGGTAGAAACACAGGAAACTAAATTTCCCGCCCCTACCCCCCATGAGGCTACCATGGAGCTTGAACACTCTTTGCACTTTTGAGCAAATATGATTAGGACTTGCCATGTACTCATGAAGTCTTGAGCTACATGCTATCTAGCAGGACAAAAAAAAAGTAGACTTAGCATAGGTACTGTCACTTTCCATGGGGATTTAATGGTTCTGGGCTGATTTTTACCCCATTACCCTTGCTCTCTACATAAGAGAGCTTATGCAGGGACTAGGCAATCCTTTAGAGTCTTGATATTTCCTGGTATCTCAACATTACTGTTGCTGCCCTGTGGGCTTCTGGTGAAGCAAAATGCGAAGTAGCACATAGCTTAAATTTATGTTCTCTTTCAGGCTGAGCCCCTAGTTGTTGACCTTAAGGACCTATTCCAACTAATATATAATATGAAGAAGAGGGAAGAAGAAGACAAGAAGAAGGCAAGTAAAGTTACAGAAGTTGCATTAGTCTGCATAGAATAAAGCTTGTTTCAGCTTTGGCTGGGCTTGTAGGCTCTTAAGAGACTTGCAAAAGGTCTATCTAGAGCCAGAATTATCTGAGGTTATTGGTTGCCAGCTGTGCCAGCAGTTTGTTTACCAGATTTAGGAGATAAGCTATCCAGAGCAAAAGGCTTTGGATATTCTACCTGATGTCTAGATACTAAAAGACTTCTTTAGAGTGAAGAAGCAAATAAGACTGAGGTAAGTCTCTCCAATTCAGCCTCAGCAGATTAGGGTTTCTGCTGCAATACAACTAGCTCTGTCTTTCTTTATAGTGCTAATATTATGGAGGAATCATAAGATGACCAGTTACAGTGGAAATGGGAGCAAAAGGGGTAGTAATCTCCCATAAATTTTCTATAATTGACTTACTCTTTCAAGCCTGCAAGTTCCTTGCTTAAGAAAGGTTTTGATATTTGTCACTGACACTGTTGTTCACCTATTCCAGAATGGTAGTGAAGCACTGTCTGCTGATCAAACTGACAAACTGAAACTGGTAGGTTAAATTTTAGAGATAATGCCATTTAAAAAAAAAAAAGTAGCTGACTATCTCCACATTGTGTGGTAGATACAGGATGTATAGATATTCAGTAGATCTATATAATACTTGGGTTTTGCTTTTGCAAGAACTCTAACAGACACCAATTCTTTCAATATTTCTGGCTTTCAGGGAGTTGACCAGATGGATTTGTTTGGGGATATGTCAACACCTCCTGATGTGAGCAGTCCCACAGTAAGTAGAATGTAGCTTAACTGTTTCAGTTCCAGCTTTGATATCAAACTTTGTCCTAGTAGTAAGATTTACTTTTACTTCATTAGTTCTAGTTTCACTGAGACATCTATCTAGTTATCAGCGATGTATTAGCATCCTAGAGCTGTAATAGTAGCTACTTACTAACCAGAGTAGCTAATGTCATTCATTGTGGAGTCTCCTTTTCTGGAGATATTCAAGGCCCATCTGGATGCCTACCTGGGCAACTTGCGATCTAGGGAACCTGCTTTGGCAAGGGGGTTGGACCCGATAATCTCTTGAGGTCCCTTCCAACCTCAACAATTCTGTGATTTTTGTATCCTGGAGAAGTCATTTGAGACTTAGAGTACTTTATTGTATACACCTACTTAACTAGCTGGATATATCTCCGCTGTAAGGGCGATTGTAGAAACTCAGCTAATGACCTTTGAAGTTGAAGCTCACTTTAGGTACAAGAGAATCCTTAAATAATGTATTCTGAGTGGACACCTACCTATTACAGATAAGTGGCCCTGGCTCACAGTGGGGCCTAACTGCACAAAACTATGCATTTACCTTGTCACAGCTCATTGTGACCCCCACCCCGCCAAATTGCACTAGTTTATTCTGGCACTATAAGCTATCAATCAGCCATGCAAAAATTGGTGTTGGAATGGATGTCAATCTAGCTAGTGACTAGGTCTGACCCTTCTGTCTGCTTGGTAGACAGATGGTATGTTAACCTCTTCCACATACAAATAGCTTTCTAATCTTACTCCAAAGAGACTGCAACTTGAAGTCACACTGAGGCAATGTGATTTCACAACTTCTTAAAAAAAAAAAAAGACCAGATCTCAATAAGGGTACTTGACTCCAGTGAAAGCCTAGGTGTAGTAAGTGCTTAATTACTGTAACTTCCCTTAAACTAAGATATCTTAAAATGTGCTTTTAACAGTTTCTGAAACTGCAAGCTGTGGTTAAATCACAGCTACTTAGTGTTTGACTTAATGCCTTAGTGTCACTTCACTGTGATGTTGAATACATATTAGTACGATGTATTGGATACCAGCATCTTTCCTGCTGCAGATGTTTTCCTTGAGCTTGTGTACTTTGCAGACAGTCATATATGAAACTAACATTTTTTTTCTTTCTGAACAAATAGGAAGCTAAAGAGATTCTGTTAGTGGACCTAAACTCTGAAATTGAGACCAAACAGACTTTTACAAAAGAGGATCTCTTCTTGAATGGCATCACAACTTCTCTTCCACAACCAAAGCCACAGCCACCATTCTTGCCAGAAAATTCTTTCTCTACCAGTCTCAGCTTCTTTCCTACACCTAATCCAGACCCTTTCAGTGATGATCCTTTTGCACAGACAGACCAATCTGCACAACCTTCATTTGATTCTCTAAAATCTGCTGATCAGAAGAAGGAAAATCTGAGCACCTTGACACCGGTGGGTAATGGTGCTTCAAATGGTGATATTGACTACTTTGGTAAACAGTTTGACCAGATATCTAATAGAACTGGCAAACGAGAAGCACTAACAAGCCAGTGGCTATTTGAGAGTAAGCCACCTGCAGCAAGAACTCCAAATGGGGTACCAGACAGAGAACAGAATGGCTTTCTTAAAGCCCCATCAAACTTCTTTGTGGAAGGTCCTTCCAAAGGAGTAACTCTGCAGAATGGAGTAAAGCTGGATTCTGAAAGCAATATCCAGCTCATGTCACATGAGTCTATAACAATTAGCCCACCACCACAAAGTACCAAGCCAGGAAGAGGAAGGAGGTCTGTCAAGGTGAACAATGTTCAAGTAATTAATGGTGATATGCATGCTTTTACTTAAAGAAGCTGGGTGAAGGAAGCTTTTCTTTCTTCATACTCTGTAACTGACTAAACAGCTTCACAGTGTATCTCTTCCACATGCCATGCTTACTCTAACCTATCTGCAGCCATGGTACATCCTAACACTCATGAATGCTTCATATAGCTATGATCACTAAATGTATGCTCTTTTCCTTAATGCTGCCATACTTCTGTAAAGGTCTGGTAAGTATACTGCTAAGTATGTTGACCCTTGATATAATGCAATAAGCCATTACGATAGCTGTAGAGTCATCAGCCTGTGGTTTCACAATGATGAGGTACCAATAGTAGTTTACAGAATCCTATATGGCTTCACAGTACCTGTCTACTGAGTGCAATTTCAGTGACTTGTCTGACCATACACAGGGTGGTTCTGGGTCAGCTGCATTTATCTTGTAATCAAATGATGAAAAACTCACTGACCTTGATACAACTTCAGGTGTCATTGCAGACTGGACAGGAGTGTTTGGGGGAGGGGAATCTCATTATGATAGCAAGTATTTAGTCAATTCTCCTGCCGTTGACCTGCAACTACTGTATATTATACATGTTTAATGCCATGCATATCAGCAGGTATAAACAAACTGAAGTTTGAAACTCTTATGCTTGGTCTCCTTTAGGATACCTAGTACCTTTTAGAATACATCAAAGCTTCCTGCTCTGCTGTAGCTAAAAGCTTGTACCACCAGACAGTCTTGATCATAATTGGTCTTAATATATATTCTGCCATGCTGTCTCACAACAGCTCTTTTTCTTTCCAGACTACATCAAATGACTTGTTTAGCTCGGACTTGTTTGCACCAACTACGGAGAGCCTTGGCTTAACCTCAGTGGCGCAGACAGGACCTGTGCAAGCTAATCCACTGGACCTCTTCAAAACAAGCCCTACCACAGCACCTCCATTAACTGGTCTAGGTTAGTTCACGATAGGTATCTTAGACTGGTGCAAGAGCTTCACTTCATTGGTATTCTAGCTCTGCTTTATGTAATGTGCAGTGTTTAATCCATAGATAAGCTGTAGTGCTGTCTGCCCTAAACTATTAAACTTTGTGAATAGACACTTAAACTCTGCATCCTTAACTAGAACTGAAACTTTTGACAGCAGCTTGCCGTTCCAGGTACACAGGGTGCAAATGTATCACAACTTGAGAGGCCGGGGTAACACTGCTGCAGGATCTTAGGATCTTACTCACACAGAAGTAACTACCAACCTCAATTCTGTTCTTCAAGAACTGAAAGGGAGTGAGGGGAACAATACTAACCCCTTTATTACCAGCCTCTCCAAGTGACTTTTTAAGTGTAAATTAACAAATTTTTGCAAACAGCTGATGGAAAATGCCTTGCTGGTACCCCCAGTGAAATTGATACACTCCTACTTAGTCTTCAGAACACTGAAGTGCTGTGTAACTATCTTCCCCGTGCAGGTGGCTTGCCTGTATCTTCATCACCATGGAGTACACAGACATCTGCCTTCAACCAGGCTGCATCTGTCTTTTCTGGGTCTATGATGTCTACTCAACCTGCAGGATTTACTCAACCACTTGCCTTCAGCACTCAAGCAGTGTCAAGCTGGAGCCAGCCTGCATCTTTTGGTCCAACAGCCTCTCAGTCCCCTGGTGTCTGGGCACAGCCAGCACAAGTTACATCTACTTCATGGGCACAGCCATCCAGTGCTGTAAATCCATTCCAGAGTAGTGTATTCCCACCTTCAACACTACCTGCTCAGCCCCAGTCTGTACTGCCATCTGTGTCAACAACAAGTAGCCCACCTCAGCCACCACCTAGAACTGCCCCTCAGAAGGAGATATCCAAGAAAGATAGCGATGCTTTTATTGCTTTGGATCCACTTGGTGATAGAGAGATGAAGAATGTCAAGGAAATGTTCAAAGACTTCCAGCTGACAAAGCCACCTGCAGTGCCAGCAAGGAGAGGAGAACAGCAGAGTCTTTCAGGTGCTTCTGGAGCTTTCATTAATTGTTTAGTAGTAAAGTAGCCATTCCTCAAGATAGTACAGATCATGATAATATGGAAGCTAGCAAGCTGTCTGCCAAAATGACTGGTAAAGTCTTTCTTCAGCTTAAATAGCTGCTCAGGGAGGAGGTTGATCACCACCTCAGGGATGGTTAATCACAAGTAGCATCTGATAGTAATGATTACATTAACCATTTTATTTGTTTAAGTTCTGAAACAGAACTGAAGGACCGTCTCCCCTGTTGTTAAACAATTGATGAATGCCAGTGGCCAAACAGTGACACCTAGTGCCTGAACTAATTTATTAGGGATACCTAGTGCCTAAACTAGGTCTGTAGATTGTTACATCTATACAAGTCTCATCTGGCTCAAGTATACCGAGGGACAAGCCAAAGATAAAATTGAGGTCATATAAAGCTTCTTGCTTGCGTTTCTGTGTATGCAACTGAATGAGACTTCGTTTATTGAAAGAGACGAGTACTTGTTTGATATGTTGTTTGATATAGCAGTTTGTCTCTTCTTTCTAGAATTACCAAAGCCTGTTCCCCGACAAAGTGCACTGCCAGCTGATAGCCTATTCGAAAGTCAACCTAAAGCAGACCTTTTCAATGCCTCACCTGTAAGTACTAAAACTTTCCACTGTGTCCCTCCACCCTACCAACAGGGATCCCTGTGTTTGAGAACTCGCTTAGTTCTAGCTTTTAGGGGCTATAGAACAAAACTTCTTGCATACCTGAGGCTAATATTTAATCTAACAGAGGGCATTTGTTGCAAAGAGGCTAACAAAGCATGATTCCATTTGGCCTGGGTCCATAACAAATGCTACAAACTATAAATCCTCCTGGAAACTTCTTCAGCTCTATATGGGGAGCTTCTACAAAGGTCTGTAAATGGTGCAGCTGCAGAAGTCTTCCACTTCATCTATGCTTACCCCTTTGCAGGCTAGTATGGACTGAATGGGAGGTTCCCATGGCTGGTATCCCTTGGGGGAGGAAGTGGCCTACGCACATCACTCCATTTGGGACACAGTACTTGAAACCCTTGGTGGAAAATCAGGACTACTTCCAGAATGCTGGCCTATGACATCTAGCATTTGGCTAAAACAGATCTCAAAGTGACTATACTGGCTCAAATACAAATGAGTTAATGAAATACACATGGCTTTTCTAAAATGTACCTTGCTTCCAACTAGTATAACTACTAACATGGCTTTAGACCCCCCTTTACTCTTTAAAGCAGTACAGTTGATATGTATTTAGCAGGTGCTCGGCAGTATTGTCTTTCCAGAAAGCATTTGAAACCCAAACTAGCTGATACAGTCAAGCAGAATAAACCTGGTGAAACCTGAAAATCCACTGAGTCTATGACTTTCCTTTTCATAGAAGGAATCTCAGAAACAACCTTCTGGTCCATTTGGTGATCCTTTTGGCAACCCCTTTGCATAGACTAGGTAAGTCTTCCACTAGTAAGACAACCTACTTCATGCTCTGAAACTGATTCAGAAAAGCTTTGGCAAAAAGCAGGCTGAAAACTACACTGGCTTAACTTTATTGCTCCTCTGAAGTACTGCAAGTAGTTCCTAAAGTATACTTCTGCTAGAGTGCCTCTGCTTAGACTTGTACATGTTGTCTGCCTAAGTCTAACCAATTTCACTTTCTGAGCAATAAAGATTTTGTTTTTCTATGGACTTAAATCTCAAAGCCACAAGAGATGTAGATTTTCTTTCCTTGAGGAAAGTTAATGAGTAAGTATGTGCTGACTACATTCTGTGACTACATTCTCTTTAGCAGAATGGTAGCAGACAGTCCACCATGCAGTTTAATTCACCCAGAAAATGTGCCTTCAATGTTTAGGAAATTAAAGTAATAACAAGAGAAGGGCTGTCATGAGCTTTTGTCATTATAAATTAATTCAAGTTCTCTTACCATTAACTACAGAACACAAACTGTTAGATGTATGGCAGAGGAGTAAATACAGTAGTTTGTCATCCCCTGAAATACAGTCTACTTGTTTACAGACAAGTTTTGCTATTTATTGCTTTAGCTTTGTTCTTAGTGGTACTAAGCTAGTTTAAGCTGTGAAACTCTAACTTCTAGCCATCCTAACCTTAAGCCCTTTTCATTATACTAGGCACAACCAGGGAAGGACAAATGGAATAACTGGACCTCTTCTCAACATGACTCTTTCTATTTGTTTCACTTTGCTGTCTGCCATTCCTACTGCTGTTCCACGATGTCTGTAATCTAAAACACATCCAGGTGGATTGAAACAAACCCTCAACAGTATGCTGTGAAGATGGTAATTCAGGGCAAAACAAATGGAAAGTTGTACACAGCCTGGAGACCCAAACTCAAATTGCTGGATGTTTAGTTTTACTTTAGTCTTGCAATATTCCATGGAAGAGCTTAGTGATGCTAAGTCATGTGTCTTGTAAACATGGTCACCTCACTTCCTTTTTCTGCAGCACTCACTGTCCTGAAATATAGGAACTGAATGTACCTGGGGAAGAAATGCTGCCTTCACATAAGGGAATTGAATTAGTAGCTAAACTCCACACTTTAAACAACTAGGTCATTTGCATGTTACCACAACAGCAGCCAGTTGTAAAGTTAGTGGATACTACTCACTTCTAATTGGTGACTGGACATATGACTTGGTCTCTAAGCCACAGAGATATAAATTGTATGGGTGGAGGAGAAATAGAATACTTGTCCACTTAACTAATGGTAAAAGTAGCATTCTGCCACAGAAATGTAATAAAGGGATGAACTGTGGGGTCTGTAACAGAATTGCTGGAGTCCTGAGTACTAGAGGTCTACAGTGTAGGGTCAGATAAGACAAAACACTTCTTGAAGAACACTGAGTTAGTCGTTGACACTAACTGTTGTATCGGTGCTAACATGGCTTATTCAGGGAGGGAAATCTACTAGATCACTTTTTTTAAATTAAGGTGGCTTGGCAGACAAGTGGAACAAGCAGGTAGGCTTCTTGCTTATATCTCATTGAATGTCCCCAGTGTTGCTCAGTTTAAGTTCACACACAGTGTAGCATGACATGTTCCCAGTATGTCAGAAAGCAAAAAGACAATCATAGCTTCAATCCATGCCTAGATTCCTTGTGAACAGGTGCACCAGCTCTGTGCTATTAATGTGAGGTAGCCCTCCATCTCTTAAATGTGCCTTTTCTAAAGAACCTCTTTACTAACAGACCTTTAAATCAGTCAGTTATGACCAATTGTAACAGTTATGTTCTTGGCCAGTGGTGAGTGCTGATATGAGTTTTTTCCTGTTAATACTAAGCATAAACTTGAAATAGTATTGTTAAATCAAATGTCTAAGTGTTTGCTGAACTGGAAAGCTAAGAAAATCAGCTTGGAGAGAGCCTTAGTACCCACTTCAGCCAGTCATGCAATTAGTCGTGTATATAAATCTCTTGCACTTTCTGTAATGCAAAAAAGCTATGAACTTAAGTATTTGTCTCAAACTGGAAATGTAGAAACTTATGGATATTACACTGTTATATAATTGTAGTATCTCAAGTGATGTTACCTAATGACATTAAAAAGAAGCAACTCTTCATAGCAAACTAATATCTGTGTGGCTGTTAATTCTGTCCCTAGAACTCCATCTTGCACCTCACTTGATTCTAGGATTTCAGAGCCTGCTAAGAACTATTTGTCTCCAGTTTGGTTCTTACACTGGCTGTCTGACAGCAGAGTCCTAGGTCTTTCTGTAGCTTCAGGCCTGTTCAACACAAAATATAAAATTTTCAACTGACTTAGTAAATTGTTTGTTTCTGCTAATAAAGATGCTTTCTTGCTTGATTCTCTAGGACCATGGAAGCTGTAGACATGAATGAATTAAGCTTCTAAATGTAGTGTAATTTAATGTGTCTATTTCAACTACTTTGCAAGTGGCCTAAACTCCTTCAGGGAAAACTAAATAGGAAGGGAGAAAAGATCTAGCCCACTTTACAATTAATACAGATAGCTAACAAGAACAAATCTGTCAGAAAGCTACTGTCTTAGATTCACCTTTTGGTACTGGAGACAGACCTGTAACATTCAGCAAAAAAGTCAGGCTGACTAAAATAGAATAGGTGCTTACTTGCTTCTGCCAATACCAGTTGATTGGGATTGAAAACAATTCCTTTGGAAGGGAGTTGGTATCCAGCTTGAAATATAGGTCTTATGAATCTTTTTTTTTTTCTGCATAGTAACATGTAATTTAGTATTCAAAAATACCATCTAATCTAAAACAAGTGTTCTCTCTCTGTGCTTAAGAGAAGGGATATATTTACCAGCATCGTTTGAACTAAGTATCTAAATGACTATTTGCTGTTCAAGCTAAAATTAACAGTTCTAGCTGGAGCTTGACAATAGTTGTCGGGATAATCACTAAGTTAGAAGAACCTCTTCCAATCTGGTCAAAGATGATTGATGGTCTGCTAGTCAAGTTTGAATGGCCATTTACTCTGACTTAGTTTCTGTTTTAAAGAACCATGAACTTGGTGGTATATTTAACATCAACTGAAGCAGGTATGATGAAACAGTACAAGTGTCTGTGTCATGGTCTTGCTTTCATGTTCAACAAACTAATGTAACTGGACTCATCAAGCTGGATCGATCCTGCATAAAATTTGTTCCTAGAGAAGAAATTATCCCAAGTCAAGCATGGGTTATAAAAAAAAAAAAAAAAATTAAAAAAAATAAAATAGGGGAACAGGGGGGAAAAGTATTTTTTATTATCCATGGTATTGCAGAATAACCTTGTACTAGATTAATTAAAGTTTGAGTCCAAATGCTAAGTAATGCCTAACTGCTAAAAAAACAGGTTATCTATGAGTTACTTCTGTTTTGTGGCTCTGTCCAGCCCACAGTGCCTTAAATCTGGGTTATAAAAAACTGCTGAATAAGAATGGCCTTCTAAAGAGTAGCTCATATTTGGGGTTTTGGTGAGAGAGTGAAAAGTAGAAACCTACTTCAAAACATCAAAAAAAAAATTGTTGCCCTTTTATATTGGCCTTGGGGGGTGGGAGTGGAGGGAGGAATGTTAGGACTTTTTTTCCTCAAATGCAACAAATGAGAATTCCAAACATGTTAGAAACTGAATTTACCCTTGTAAACAGCTCTGCTTTAGGAACTACTTGTTCCTTATGTAAGTCACTATGATTGCTGTTACTAGGCAGTTAATTTATTTTAATTGAATAGAAAACGTCTTCCCTATATTTAAAAGATACTAGTAAATGCTCTTTCATCGTGAAACTACTTTATACTATTTCTCAATATCCATAGAGGAAAAAGCCAAACTTTCTGAAAAGTGGACTTTAGAGCACTTACCGTAAGTCGGTTTTGGCTAGCAACTGGTATTTTTGGCTAGCAACTGGTATTTTTCAGTAAGTGCTGCCTTTTTTTTTTTTCTCCTCTTGGTAATAAATAACAAACAGAACAAATAAAGATTTTGCAAATTCAGTTTCAGCATTTCTTTCCTACTCAGATACAAAATGAGAAGCATGCATGTTATCCTGCAGCTAATATTCATATTATGCAGTTTAGAGGTGTCTGCCTTACTTTTGGGAGAAAGCAGAAGGTAAGTGTCTTCAGTTTTCTATAGTTGCCTGTGCTATTATTTTTCTCCAACACAGCATAAGCCACCAATGTAAACATTTCCACTGGCAGGGCAGCTTGCTTATATATTCAGTGAAATCGGGAATTTCTTTCCTTGAAGATTTTTTTTTCAAGAAGTTAAATCAAAATGGTTTATTCACTTCACTTATTTTGCCATCAATTACATTGATAGCTATTGAAGCTATATTCTTATTCTTATATTCTCATAGTGAGGGTGGAGCTCAAGCAGCTTTTTTCCATTATGTGCTGAGTGTGAAAATATAATACAATCTCAATCATTATATTTCTGAAGATGCACAATTTTATGCTGATAGTATTTATATTAATATCTCAAGTCTCCTAGACTGCACATCTCTAATTCTTTGGAAATATAGCCTTTGGATCTCTAATTCTTTGGAAATATAGCCTTTGGTTTTCAGTATAAGCAGCATCACTAGAAGGAGGAGGACTGCAGGCTCAGTCTCTATGAAAACATCATTTGAAAACAACTGAATAGCTACACAACCAGAAATAGCTCTGACTAGTCTATATTTCACTTATGAGAATAGCCAGTACTAAGTGGTGTAAGAATGTAAGTCTTAATAGCCAAATGTACATTAAGAACGAATCAGGGTCTGCCTGCTTTAAGACTTAAATTGTGGTATGTGGAGTGTTTTGTGATGACATGAATGCCGTATAAAAAAAAAAAATGTTGCTTCTTGCAAGAGTGTCTAGGCCTGAGGCTGGATACTGCTATTGATGCTTGAAATACCCGAACAGACTTTGAAAAAAGAGCCTTCAAAACCATAAGGCTTTATGTTTCTCCCTTCTTTTTGATGATGGTTAATTGGGCATCCAGATCTAATTAGAGCACAGCTTTGATATATTCATTTAGAAATAATCCAGCCAGAAGATAAGACTATTACAGCTTCTGAAGCAGGCAACATGGGCTAGACCATGCAGCTGCAAGATGGCGCTAGCAGCCACAGTTGTATCACAGAATATCCCGAGGATCAGCAAGTCCGACTCCTGGCACCACATAGGTCTACCCAAAAATTCAGACCATATGTCTAAGAGCACAGTCCAAAAGCTTCTTAAACTCCGACAAGTTTGGTGCTGTGACTATGTCTCTGGGGAACCTGTTTAAGTTTACTGTCATGTAATGCTATCATGGCTTCAGTTACAAGGGAGCCATGACTTCTTTGTTGGTCAGTTCTAACAATGAGACCAACCCTCTTTTCCAAGTCATCAGTTTTTTAAATGATAGACTGAATAGCTTTGTATTTTGATGTACGGATCAACAATAAATCAATGAGGATGGTTGGCTTGAAGCTGCCAATAAAGTATTTTGCAATCTAAGACAGGTGAAAGCAATTTTTGTGTACTGATTGCGAAATGCCTTTTTCTTTCAAAAGACCATTCTTCCATTCCTCAAGCCTTCCAGTGATGGATAGCACAGAAAGTATTTTGATTTCCATACTTGTCTCTAAAATTCTTGCTCTGATTTACCACCTTCAGTGACACTTAGAAACCTAAATGCTTTCTTTTCTTCGATATTTAAATTGCATGCCTCAACATCTCCTGTTTCAGCATGACGTTTCTGTAACATTTTCTCCCTGGGTTTAATTATAGAATCATTCGGGTTGGAAAAGAACTCTAAGATCATCTAGTCCAACCTTTAACCTTGTACTGACAAGTCCACCTCTAATCATACTGCTAAGTTTTACATCTACACATTTCTTGAAATCCTCCAGGGATGGTGACTCAACCACTTCCCTGGGCAGCCTATTCCAATGCAATACAATCCTTTCAGTAAAGAAATTTCTCCTAATATCCATCTTAAACTTCCCCTGGTGCATCATGAGGCCATTTCCCCTCATCTTATCACTTGGTGCTTGGGAGAAGAGCCCTATCCCTGCCTCACTACAACCTCCTTTAAGGTAATTGTAAAGTACAGTAAGGTCTCCCCTGACTTTTTTTCTCCAAGCTAAACAACCCCAGCTCCCCCAGCTCCCTCAACTGTTCTTCATAAGACTTATTCTCTAAAAATGAGGGAAGTGGATATAATGTGGAAGTGGAAAAACTCAGTTTTCCTAATGTCTGTTTTTCTAAACAATGTTGTTCAATAAAATGCTTTTTCCATAGGTGTCCATTTGAATTTCCAGATCAATATAGATAGTGTTGGCATTTCAGAGTTCATGACGCTCACTTGCAATGATTTTTTTTTCTAACTTTTTTTTGTTTTTCCTGCTGTAAAGTCAAGTAGATCCAAAACCTCAAAGCTGGACTTGCAACAAATCCCGTGAACCTTGTGTCCAAATCTGGAAGGGACCAATATGCATGAGTACCCCATACGTATTCACTCAGAATGAATATTCTTGCAGAAGTTGCTAGGCTGAGTTTATTTAAACACTTCTGCTGGCTGAAAGCTCAAAACCACCATCACCTCTGGTTTGCAGAAAGGCAACTGAAGGCAAAACTTCAGTTTGCACTGCGAAGTTCAACTTGGCATTTCCTGCCTGTTTTGTTGCTGTTGTTGTTATTATTATTACTATTATTATTTTATTTTTTATTGCAGACTCAAAATAATGTTTTATAAGAAACTTTGTGAGAATCCTTAGATTCCATATTAGCCTGAGTCTGATCCCTTCTTTAGGTTCTACTCATAGATATTGCTCTTCAGGGACCATTCTTAACTTCTGCAAAGGGTTTTGGCTGCATTTTTACTGTAATAAATGTTCAGAAATGCATTTCAACATAAACTTCTATAATACCTTAATGCTTGGTTATTGTTAGGAGTAAGATATCCAGGTACTTATAGAAATCCTACTAGGTGTCCCAATATATCTTTAAGGTCTAGAGTCTGAGGGTTCCTACTCCTATCTTTAAGAAAAACTTGTCAACCTTTTCCTCAAAATGCTAGAATAGGTGGTGTTACTCTTTGAGATTTATAGTCTCACATCAGTAAGTACATACAAATGCTGTAGTTGTAGATATAGGGAAGAATAAGATGATTCTTATCCATTTGCCAGACCACTGAGGTTTTTTTTCTTCCCTCTGATGATGTTACTGTCATGCAGAGTTTTGAAAAATATGTAATAGACAATGCTTTGAAAAACTGCTGTACAGTTTTCTACTTATTATGAAGTTACAGTAAATTGTAGTATAGATGACATTTCTAAGATGAGCTAATTGCAGGCAAAGAAATTGGTTTTGAAGGTGCTGGATGGCAGCTGGGCTATATCAAACTGCAAATATCTTATGACTTCCCAGAAATTCATAGAACTGTAGAGTAATGGAAAAGTCTAGTATGGAAGGGACCTCTGGAGAAGATCTGGTACAAACCTTCAGTTGAAAGCAGGGCCTTGGTTTGGGTTATCTAGGTGTCCTGACAAGCATTCTTTAATATTGTCAGTGAGAGACATTCTACCATTTCCCTGGGGAAGCTGTTCTAATATTTAATTGTTCTCTTGGTAAAGATTTTTTTGTATTCAGACAGTACTTATCCTGAAGCAACTTGTGCATGTTGCATCCGACTTCTACCATATAGGAATTTACCCCTTCTGTAGAATTTTCTGTGAGATTAGATATACGTATTTTTCTTTCTTTTTTTTTCTTTTTTTTTTTCTTCCTAATATGAGTTATAAATCCATTCTTAATGTAGCACAAAGTAAGTGTGACTGCAGTGCAGCTTCAGGTGGAATTATTTCAAGTAGGTCCCCTAGACTGAAATGTTTGTCTTACATATGCATGCCTAAGCATGCATACTTAGTCAGACGTTGAAGTACATGCACCTTCCAGAAAGTTTTGTGATCTGTAAACCCCAACAGCACTGGAAAAATAAAGTTTGCCCCTAATTAACAACATGAAAGTAAAATAAAAGGTTCAGAGTAAGAGTACACTGATTGATCTAATCTAACTGCTGAATCAGAGCAGAGACAAGAAAGAAAGAAAAAAAAAAAAGTCTGTTTCTGGTAATGACCATTAGAGTATGATCCAAGAAAAGTAGCAAGAACAAAGCAAGTATTCAATGTTATTTCCCAGGCTCACAACCCTTTCAGCTGCCAACAACAGATTATTGGTTTAGATGTTATTGATTTTGATCTAGAGTCCAGCACAAAGTTAGTGAAAGGGAATTACATATAAAATGTACTTTTCACAAGGTTGGATTTGCATTCTGCACTAGCTACCCCAATTCCTGGTGCTTGGCACACAAAAAAGCTTCACACTTCCTTACCAGATAAGATTTTGAGAGGTCCCTATTGCATGGAAAGGATTCTTAATTCTCTGCTTATCTCATTTTTGATACCCAGAGATATTGAGCATATGGGTGCTTTTTGCTGTCTCCTTTTTTTAGAGTCTCACCTGTTAAAAGCAACATCCTCTGTCTCGGGTCCATATATTGCAGGCCTTGGGTTAAGGTTAAGAGGCTTCTGGGAAAAGAGTTGTTTAGGATCAGCAGGCAGGACAGTGGGAGTGTGCGTTATGAATACTACCAGCAGCAGCTGCAGTGCCTGTTTACTGCTGGTGTGTGTGACAGTGGAAAGTTTGAGGCATCAGAGCCAGTATGGGTGAGCTCAGTGTATGTATGAAGGGTTGCACAACTACCCAGTGGCCACCAGGCTGCTTAAGATTCAATGACTGGAAAGAGACATAGGTCTAGTTAGTATCTCAGTATCAGTTTACTATGTATGTAACCTGAACATACAATAAATAGCACTCAAAAGCTGAACTGACTGGTGTATCTTCCTTGTCCAAACAACAGATTTCTCAATTTTGTGGAATCAGGTTACATTTGTTTGGTTTCTTCATGTGTTTGTATAAGGGAGGGGGGTCAAAGAGTGGAGGGTAATGCACTGCCTGTGACAAAAGCTCATACATCACATTGCAGGAGCTGCAGATCTGTCAGCCAGCTGGGGCCTGGAAAAAAAAGGGTCCCACTGTAGAACAGAGGCAGCAGCATTAACGTGGAGAGATGCAGAGAGAGAATTGCCTTGCAGTGAATGAATATTCAGTATATAAATGTCAAAATTGGTGTAAATGGTAGAGAGTAAAAGTTAGGTATCAATACCCCATCACTTTCAGCACTGCTACCTGTGAGGTTAAGGTCAGCAGTAAAATACTGGACTTGTTTTTCAGAACAGAAGGGTCATTCTACAGTGCATCAATTTTTTAATGTCTAGCTGTAGGCACTTTCAAGAAACTCAATTTCTGTAAAGTGACAGCCCTTCACTTACTGAAATCCAGAAGTTTTTTAGTATTTAAAACTGGACACTAAAATGAACAGTCACTCCAGAAAATGAAGGCCTTTGGCTGAAATCTAACTGGCAAAGTATTCAACTCAGCAAGCTGAAGAATACTTAGATAGCTAAACATTTGTCTGCTTTTTCCAACTATGTAAGTTAGACAGTTAACAAGTAATACTTTTATTTATGAGCCTTCTTTTAACTCAGGAAAACATTTAAACATTTATTTAGGCTTAAGGGCAACCCCACACAGCTAATAGTTGAGAAATTAGAAAGATATATTGAAGTACTATACCAATTTGAGATGTGCTGCTGTGCCTTTGTATTTAGCTTTAAGTATGCAGAGTATAGCCACTGTCTGAATAGGGGAACTGCAGATATTCTCTGTGTATTATTGTTTGATTCTCTTCAATAGCACAACCCACCAGAAGTATGAGTATGCATAATGATCTAAAAAAGGCGGGAAAAAAAAAAGCAGGCTGAGTAAATGATATTTTTTTAAAGCGTAATTTTACAAACAAAGAACTTAAGATTAAGCAGTGGTATACATTTTGTGTACCAAGAACTGCTATAAAAGCAAAGGAGAAAACAGCTTGAAAGTGCTTCCAAAATACTGGTGTATGGTTTAAATGCAAACTCAAATGTTATTTTAGTGTACTGCCCTGGAATGTTTTGTTTGACAGCTCTTCAGAAAAAGCTTTCCACAGGGAGATGAGAGAACTGAATTCTCCATATCCAATAGACTGTAAGCTGACCAGCTGGAGTGAGTGGGGGCCCTGTGACCCATGCACCAATCAAAGGGTAAGCTGTAGTTGGAAGTCTTTGTAACAAAGCAACAAACAAATTAATGTTATCTGTCTGACTTTTAGTTGTGGGAAAATATTGCAACTCTTCATATTGAGTGTTTGTAATTTGATGAAATCCATAATCATTTCAGACCTGAAGCCGTAACAGTAAGCAAGACTACATCCAGATGTACTAAACTGTTCAAGAGCTGTCATTGAAAAGTTTTGTTGATAGAAATAATCTTTTATGGCCATGTAAATGTTTCTATAAAGAGTATCACTTTTTAACAGATTTTCCCCTTTTAAATAAGAAGCAATCTTTTAAGCAAACACAGATTTTTGTTTTCTTAGGGGAGTTCTTATAAAACTACCAAAAAAGCATGTAAAATGTGTATGGTGCATTTCCTCCCTGGATAAAAAATAATGGGGGGGGGGGGGGGGGGGGGGTGAAAAATAAGCAAAATAATATATTGGGGGGGGGGAGAGTGAAAAATAAGCATAATAATATATTTGCTACGATACTGATTTGATGTTCCTGTAAATTTACAGCATAAGCTGTGCCTATGATTTTTCAACCAATAATATCACCAAAGATGCCTCATTTTGAGAAGTTCTATGTTCAGATGGAAATTCTCCAGTTCTGGTATGTCTTCTCTTTTATCTTGAAGCAATATTAAAACTGTTATTTATATTTCAAGTTTCGTTCTAGAAGTATCGAAAGATTCGGCCAGTTTGGTGGAAAATCGTGTGTGGAGACTTTAGGAGATACACAGAGCTGTGAAAGTGACCAAGTCTGTCCTGAAGAAATAGAACCAGACTGCGGTGCTGACTTTCAATGCAATTCTGGTAGGTTTTGTTTTCATACCATCATGAGTTGTGCAATAGTTCAGCAAATGACATCTCACTCAGTTCTATGAAGAAGTTCAATCAGTTTGTGTTGAAGTCAAAATGCTTACACAAAACAGGGTATATGCTTCAATGCTCTTCTATTTGGGGATGATTTCCTGAAGCAGAACATTATTGCTAGGGGTTAAAGACAGTTCCAAATGTGTAGATAAGTGGGTTGCAAAGCCATGAGATCGAAAGCATAACATAAAAAATGCTTGAGAAAGGGGTACATTCCTTCCATCTCTCAAAATAATTTGCCTCAGATCTAAATTATTTTCCTGTGTTTTTCACTCCATGTTTAAAAGCTATCCATACACTGTTCTTTCTCCTAGCATCCCTGTTCCACCTGGTACACAATCCTGTTTTATGAAAAATCACTGGGATAAAGCTAGGACTGAAGGAATTCTAGCAAAATGGATAGGGAGGCTAAATGACTAATGTGGTATGTTACATGCCAACTGGGGACCAGCAAGTCTCTAGATTCAAAAATCTTAATTTGTAAAGCAATACAGGCATGGCATATGAATTAGATGAATTCGAGATTCATCACAAATGAAAAAAAAAATAGAATAAGTTAATGATAGTAAAACTAATCAAAACAGGAAAGGAAAGATGCTAGGTGAATTTTGAGTTCCAAGCTATTGTCAGTATTGTATCTTTCTGGAAAGTCCAAGTAGAGAAAGAAAACTTAAAAAGTGTGTCTTTAATTATTAGTTCATAGCCATTGTGTGATACTTACAGGTGAGATAGTTAATATTAACAAGTGGTTTTATTATTATTATTATCTTAGGGCTAAATTTATTCAAATCTTTAAATTCTGTAGAAAAAAAATCAATCTGTGTACAGACTGTGATACCTGAAGTCAGTAGAATTAGTTTTTCACTGTTGCATTAGAATATCAATCATTATAGTTCATGTTCTACAAATAGTAACAATTTAAACAATTAAGAAATAATTCTTTGCTGATATTGAAGTAATGTTTTCCTGTATTCTCCTAATATATTAAAAAATCTAATAATGAAAAATTAATATAGAAATAACCACAAGAAATGACAACTTTCTGCAAATGACAGCAGTTCTCCATCTCAGTAAACTAATAAGCAGATTTATTAGTATGGTGGGTTTTTTTGTTTTTTAGGGTTGTTTTTTTTTCATTCTAAGGAGGAAGAATGAAAATTCCTTGTGAAACTGGTGAAACTATACAAAAAGAAAGATCTCAATGAAGAATAGCTGGGGGTGTCACTTATTGTCCATCTTGGAAAGAATTGGATTCATTCAATATTTTTTTTTTAATTAGGTCGATGCATAAAGCGACGACTTGTGTGTAATGTGGATAATGACTGTGGAGATTTTTCTGATGAAGATAACTGTGAATCTGAACCACGATCACCATGCAGTAACCATGATATCGATGTGTCTGAAGTTGGCAGGACTGCAGGGCAAGGGTATGGAATTAAGGGAAAAAAAGAAGTATTTGGCATTGTGAAGAGTCTAGGACTGTCTCCAAAGCCAACTGAAAATGCTGGGACACTGGCATTCCCAAAAGAGGAATCATCTTTTTCATTTGTATTCAGAAATGCAACATAACTTTCAGAAGAACACCTGACTACTTTTTATATTGTGTACTTGGGGAGGATAAATATTTATCCAGACAGTGAATACTAAGTAAATCAATCATTATGTTAATATGCAGAATTATACATAGATATTACATGAGTATTTTTAAAACACTTACTATTTCAGCATAAAATATATAGGTATATTTTATATTTATATATATATATATATATATATCTTTTCAAGTGATACTTAATAAGGAATCAGTCACTCCCCATTACTTTACTAACATGAGCATCTAAAAGGGGGAAAAGTTCCCTTGATTATTTTATACTACAGGCTGCCTTACTGCAACAACATTCTGCCTGTAGGGTGGTTTTTTTTTCATTATTGTTCTTCACTTCCCCAGATCTTGATTAATTTATAGTTTTCCTCATTAATCTAAGTCGAAAATTTATCTTTCTTTTCTCAGACCATACTGTATATATTTAATTTCAAACAGAAAGAAGGTGTGACGTACTGTGCATCTACAAATTGAGTCAAAAGACAGCTATCCCAACGGGAACAGAGGAAAATAAAAGTATACTACAGCACCACCTTGTGTTTAAAAGAAAAGGGTGCACCCTGCGTTTCATCTTGGAACAGCATGACAGCATAGGTGCAAAATCTCTGCCTTTGTAGTACGGGGAACTAAGCCAGATGGGCATTTATTTATTTATTTATTTATTTTATTTTTAGAAGCAGCTACTTTATTGTTTCTTTTAAAATCCAGTGTTGATGTCTTCCCTGAGAAATGTATAGATGCACATCTGTGGTACGCAATGCAGACAATTTTGATGAACCAATAACCATTTTCTGCAGTTAACTAGGTGCGTGTATTGGACATAAACACTGTGCTTCCTGGAAAGATTCGAATCTATGAAGGAGTTAGAAAGGCAATAAACGATATAGAATCCCCAAATGAGCAGCTATTTTCAGAAGTAATTCTTGTACATTGGTAGGCAGACGTGTAGAACTACATAGTCAACATGCCCTCTTTTCAGGGTTTGCAGTGGTTCAGATTTCCTCTCCAGGGAGTTGTGTTACTCCTCCAAGTCACTCCCTGGGAGAAAAGACAAAGCTAGGAGCTGTTGTATATTCCTTCTACATGAATCTTGTGCATTCTTGATACCAAAGTTCCTAACAGCAAACAAAATAATAATGAGTTAAGCAGGAAAATAAATAAATAAATAAATAAAACTTTTAAACTTATATGTAATAGTTTAATATTTCCTCATAAATACGTTGCTCAAGAAGAAATGTTTATTCCCTCCTTCCATTCGTAAGGTTCTCACTGCAATATCTATCTTTTATTTTTCTGTTTCTTTCTCATGTATGACCATTAAAGTGCTTTACACATATGTAGTATTTTATCCATTACATGAATGAGAAATGAAGAAAACAAAAGATGAGACAAACTTCCATGGTGGAGCCTTATCCCTAAGGATTCAGTTCCACAGCTATAGTATCCATCTCTTACAAAAATTAGGCTTTTCCGTTCATAATACCAGTGCTTCCAGACTACATGTGCTGTCACCTTCTTTTTTGAAGCATAACCTGTCCTGTATTTCTCTTGCAGAATCAATGTTTTAGGGATGCAGCCAATGGCCAGCCCATTTGACAATGAGTTTTTCAATGGTCTTTGTGAAAGGGTGCGCGATGGGAACACACAGACATATTACCGCAAGCCATGGAATGTTGGTGTTCTCAATTACGATGTAAGTCTAAGTCCTTCTATGCAAGTTAGAATGTTTTAAATGAATGCTGAATCTTGACTTCCTCTCAGAAGGCTTGAAACCTCTTTGAGTAAGTTAGCATCAGCTTTTTAGCCTCATACTTTCAGAAAAGTCCGGAGGGAAACTGGTTATGTTATCATATGCCTTAGCAATTAAACTCAGTTGCTCCAGATAATTTCCCACACATTTATTGTTGTACCTGTGCATAGTAAATGAAAATGTCTTTCTGGAATATTTACCATATGGTTGGATGATATGCATAGGAGATGTAAAAAAATGAATACTATACCTAATTTTACTGGATAGAGCAGCAATCAAAACTTTTTCAAGGACACAAGAAAGACTGTGATAAAAAGGAAGGAATACCATTAGGATACTCTGGTGCTCTCTAAGTTTCTTAATCAGTGACAAGTTTCTCTCTCCTGCAGGGAGAAAAAAAAAAAAAAAAAAAAAAGACTTTCAATGCAATTCTGTTATATATTAGTGTATATATATGCATATATATATTTCATTTGTGAAAAACCCACATTTTAAAATATACACTGCCATTAAGGCATTGTGTTCCTGTTTTCTTCTGAAGACAAGACTTGCTGCTTACATCACATCTGCTCTTGGACAGCATCATCTCTCCGCTTAGTGAGGGCTTTTTTCCATAACAGTTTCTGACCACAAATGGAGCTAAAAGGATGCAGACAGTCTTGGGAGCCTGGGTCTCAGGAGATCCTGAATATACAAGGAAACTGCATAAAAACTCCCATGAGGTTCTGAGAGAATCAAGATAAATCAAATTACTGTTTTTTACTGAATTCCATTCTCTAGCTGAGTCAAATTATTTAGAGATTCAAATGTGCATTTCCAATAAAAATTGAAAATTTTCAAGGAGAAAAAAAAATAGTAAAGGGTTAGAATTATTTTTTTTTTCTGTCAAACCATATTTTTTAATTCCCAAATGTCATGAAGCCTTTACTGATACATTTTGTGGAATTATTTTGCTAGTCAGATAAAATATCTTCTCTTTAAATTACTCTTTATGTTCAAAGTCAATTTGGATACCATACGAAGTAGACAGGTGGCTGCTTCCCAACTTTAATGCTTCTCTGCTGTATTCACATCAATGCCTATTATTTATAACTTTTTTTGTTGTTTTTGTTGTTCTTGATAGGTAAATCGTGCAACTTCAAAGTTCTACATAGACTTTCCTGTTACTGCCTGTTCTGGCTTCTCATATAACCTTTTCATCTTCTTTTCTAAGACAAAAGCAGGCAAAACCTTCACATCTGAGTTCTATAGTGATCATCTAAAAATGATACGAGAGGTGTACATGGACAAACAAAAAAGCTTCAACGTTGGCCTGTCTCTGAAATACGCACCTACTTCAGGAAGTAACAAAACTTCTGCAGGAGGAAATTTAAAGTTTCACTATAGCAAGACTACAAATTTAGGATCTATGTTGACTAGATTCACAGAAAGGGTAAGTTTAATCAAGCTAGAGTATTTAATGTAATCATTTTATAAATAGTAAAATTTATACAGTGTTAGCATAAAAGCAGGAAGAGCCCAGGGACAACAAGAAAGTAAGGGATTTTTGCTGAATGGCAGGAATATTTGTACCTACAAAAATTTATTCATGGAAGTGTAGGTGCCTGAAGAATTTTGTCAGTTCTAAGAGCATTTGAGTCAGCATTTTATGATCCTTTAAATGGTCAGCTGTTAAATTACTTTTTTATACCTCCTACTAGTCACTGCTGTTAAGGGAGTGTTAAGAGAAGTACTACAGAAAATAATGGGGTTTGGAAGGCATGTGTTTACTTAGAGTCTTAACTGCAACTATTTCACAAGATGTCATGTGTTACAGGCAGCAGCTAGGTCCTAGTTTAGACTATGATAAAAATATACAGAGTGTAATGTATGAATATATCAGTTACTAAATACTACAATTAAAATGTATGTATGGGTCACATGCCTTGAAAGGATTTTTTTCTTGATAAATTTTAAGATGCAAGAGTGAATTTTTATTTTATTTTATTTTTAATTGGAGTCTTTCATGCTGACAGTCTGAGAATAACAGAGAAGTGATCCACAATAAGAGAGAACGTAGTTCTGCTTTAACTATAAACAAAGACTAAACTCCATCTGACCTCAATAGGCATGCAGGAACAGCTTCTGTTATCTGGCAAGCCATATGGAATTAATTTGCTGTTATAAAAGTCAGAATTTTAGATATTGTACCTAAAGAGAAATCTTGTCATCAAATGGATCACAAAGGGCTTGCTGCAATTAACAAGCGGAGACTTCCACAAAACTGCAAGAAATGAAGAAGTCTAAATTTCTTGCCTCTTCCTCAGTTTAAATTGGAGAAGTTTTGTTTCAATTTAACAAGTTCGTGTCCAAAATGCTAGATTGAATACCATGTTTAAAAGGGCTGCAGTTTCTTTATGAGTAAAACAAAACATATTTTCCTGCTGTATTTCATACCAGAATGGTTCTCTCATCTGTTTTCTTCTCCCTGCATTCAGAATCAACGTAAAAGGAAAGATTCAGCTGGGAAGATTTCAAATGCGGAGTCGTGATATCCGTCTTACAGATACTTTCCTTGATGATCTAAATTTTCTGCCTGCTGAATATGATAAGGGGGAATATTTCAAATTCCTAGAAGATTATGGAACTCACTATGCAGCCTCTGGAGCTGTGGGAGGAAAATACGAACTTGTGTATGTGCTGGATAATCATGTTATGTCTCTCTTAGGTATGTGCTCTGTTGGTCTAGCTAGAATATGCAGATTGGCACCAAGTCTCCAGTCATGCAGAGATGGGTGAGGATAGACTTGTGTATATACAACACTACTAAGAACAGCACAATTCAATGTGTTCTGCTTGTGGCACGCCAGTGACACTTCAAATTATACAAGTTCAACAGAGATGAGAGTCTCTGTAACTTCCAGTATTATTTGAAATCTGCTTTCTAAGTCTACAACTTAGAAAACAAAATCTTAAACAAACTTCTTCAAAACATCACAGTAATTGGTGCGATATAATTCACAAGAGGTCCCCAGTGCTTAGGAAATCTGTCAAAACCTTAAATCTAATTTGCTAGTCGGTGTATTCATCTGGAACTCTAAGAGTTGGTGATGACATAAAATAAGGAATAAATTCAAGTACTTCCTAGAAATTGTGCAGACACTTCAAATACAGTCATCCTCAAATTCATTGCATGGAAGAGGAGAAAGCAGAATACAAATAGGAAGAAGAAAGCATAAACACTTCCAATAGTGCCTATAGCACTGAAACTTATCCTCCAATAATATAATCACACTCAAATAGAATAGAATAGAATAGAATAGAATAGAATAGAATAGAATAGAATAGAATAGAATAGAATAAACTGAACTGAACTGAACTGAACTGAACTGAATAGTTAGTTGGATGGGACCACCAAAAGTCATCAAGTCCAACTGCCTCATCACCTCAGGGCTAGCCAGAAGTCAAAGCATATTATGTAGGGCATTATGCAAATGCCTCTTGAACACTGACAGGCATGGGGCATCAACCACCTTGCTAGGAAACCTCTTTCAGTGTTTGACCACCCCCATGGCAAAGAATTTTTTTTCTAATGTCCGATCTGAACCTCCCCTGGAGCAGCTTTGTGCTGTTGGTCACTCTGTCCTTTAATAATCACATAATTATTTCTGCTTCCAGGTATCGGTGTAGAAGATGTGAAGAAATGTCTTGGATATCAATTTGATGTCAGTGTTGGATATGACAAAATTAACGGCCGTCTTGAAATGTCCGGTGATAAATGTGGGAAGATCAAAATGCAGGATAAATGTAAGTATATACTTATTTTACATTATATCTTTTGCTTAAGGAAAGGCAATAACAATTTTTTCTTCTTGCAAAAATCAACATAGTTATTGCTATTTATTAGGGAAATGACAGATCGCGTACCCCAGTAAAGGTAAAGCTGCCATAATTCCACACTCCCAAGCTAGGCTGAGCATGTGTTCCCAGTACACACATGTACAACATATACAACACATCCATAGATATATACACGGCCAAACTAATCAATATAAATAGAAACACAGCACTCATACAAACACAAACAGCACCAATGGCTTCATCCTGTTCTCCTCACTATTGGATCAGTACAGAGGTCAGTCAGCGGAAACATCACAGAATCACAGAAGGGTTGAGGTTGTAAAGGACCTCTGGAGGTCATCTGGTGCAACCCCCCCCCTGCTCAAGCAGGACCAGCTAGAGCAGGTTACCCAGGACCATGTCCAGATGGGATATGAAGACCTCCATGACTATAGACCACCTCTCTGGGCATCCAGTGCTCAGTCGCACTCACAGTGAAAAAAGTGTTTCCATATGCACAGAAGGAACCTCCTGTGTTTCAGTTTGTGTCCTTTGCCTCTTGCCCTGTCACAGGGTACCACTGCGAAGAGCCTGGTACTACTTTCTTTACAGACTCCCTTCAGATATTAGTACACCTCGATGAGATCCCCCTGAGCCTTCTCTTCTCCAGACTGAACAGTCCCAACTCTCTCAGTCTTTCCTCATAATAGAGATGCTTCATCTCTGCAGCACTTCATTGGACTCCAGTGGTTCCACCTCTCTCTTGTACTGTGGAGCCCAGAATTGGAAACACTGCTCTGGAGGTGACCTTAAAGTCACCTGAAGAGAGGGCAAGGTTCACTTCCTGCAACCTGCTGGCAAAGCTCTTCCTCATGCAGTGCAGGATACCATTAGTCTTGTTTGCCACAAGGGCACATTGTTTGCTCATGTTCAACTTGGTGTCTGCCAGGATCCCCAGCTCCTTTTCTGTAAAGCTGTTTTTTCCAGGCAGTTGGCCCTCAGCACATACAGGTGCATGGGGTTGTTCCTGCCCAGGTGCAGGACTCTGCACTTCCCTTTATGGAACTTGTACACATGTACAGCAGCACAACCTTCAGGTCTATCAGCCCCTCCTCAATATACATATATAGACTATACAGATACCTCCAGCAGCTGACCTTAGACATTTAAATGATGCATTAAATGTTCCCTATATGCTTAGTTCACCCTATTTTTGTCACCTGGATATACAACACTCCAAGGCCCACAGGTCCGCTTACATTACTGGTAGGGATCAGCAGACCCACTGATGCACACCAGCACACATACATGCCACACACACTATAGGTGACTCCAGTAATCAGCCTTAAATGCTTAGTCTATCCAGCAATTGTCCCTTGAATCCTCTTGTCTCCAGTTGCTTCAAATGGAGACACACACACACACACGCAGACAGGTCTCAGTCAACCAGGACCTCACAGTATTTGGCCTCGAAACCCCAGTTACTCCAGTGGCCAGCTCCTCTAGTTGTCTCATTGTAGAATCATAACGGTTGGAAAAGACCCCCAAGATCATCAACCATCCCCCTACCACCAACATCACCCACTAAGCCAAGTCCCCAAGCTCCACATCCATCCTTTCCTTGAACACCCCTAGGCACATAGATTTTTATGTATAGAGACTTACAACCACTTTGATTCTTGGCTCCCAGCCCTCTTACTCTACTTGCCAGCTACTCTGTTTTGTTATTTGCTAGTGATCACACACTGACATATGTATCCTCACTTGATCCAGTCATTGACAGCACAAACACGCAGGTCCCCATCATGGTCCAACACCAGTTGCTGGCACACAGCCCTCCGTACACATGTATACATGCAGAATAGAGTTTCTTCACCCAGGAAGTCAGAAATGGAATTTAATGAGAAGCCTGGACAGACTGCAAAGATCAGGCACAGCACATGACCAGACAAGCTCATTGATCATCCAGCTTTCTATATGCAATCAGCCACTTCTTTGTCTTTATTCCTCTCTTTCCCATGCTTGTTTCTCCCAAAACTACCTTGATCCCATCTTACCTTTTCAATGGTACCTTCCTAAATATACCATAAGTATTTAAGTTCTGTACAGTCCTCGAACCCTGCTCTTTGCATCCAGAGAGTCTTTCCATTGACTCATCCTGCTGCAGACTCATTCTCAGTCCTGTCCAATGGGTCTGACAGCTCTCCTGGAACAGGCCTGGGGTGAGCCAAGGCAGAGTCTCCCTTTCTCTTGTTAAGCTACTTAGGTTCCTCTCCCTGTCAATGTTCCCTTCTATTCTTCTGTGTCTCTGGAGCTGAGTCTTTTATCAAATGCCCTAAAAATCTCAAATGGCAAGGAGTGAAGGATTTACTACTCAGCACATAAAAGACAATTATTCCGAGTCTTGTAGTGCTCTATTGTTGTGTTTTAGTTATGAAGCACAAGCTTCTACTATTCCAATTTCTGCCCTTTTCTGGTTCAGCTCAGGTGATAGAGTAGCAGTATTCATAATATCTTTGACTTATTAAATGGTTATGACCTCCATAATGTCTCTCATTTTGCTCTATGCCTTCATTTTCTTTCAGATATTGGGTTTTCTAATTTAATTGCAAAATAGAAGATTCCATCCCATGTAATAGGTATGAGCAAAGAAATATGGAATTCTACCATGACCAGTGGGTGAAGGGTTCCTCTCTCAATTGTCATTTTACAGAGGTGGACTGGTTGTGCTTGACAACTGTTCGTCAAGATGTATGGACATTAAACTTTCTTCTTCATCTTCTTTCTTTCTGCAGTAGAATATAAAGATGATGCTATCATTGATGATGTTATTTCTTTAGTTGATGGAGGGAAGATTGATTTTTCAGTTAAAATAAAAGAAATGTTACTGCGAAGATCCAAAATGGTTGACATAGATGATTACGTACAGTGGGCAAAGTCCTTGGTTGATGCACCAGTAGTGATACAGGAACGGGTAAGTACATCCTCTTCAAAACTGTGCCTCTTAGAATCTGAAAATTTCTGTTGTAAAATGGAGGTGAGTCTCCAAGTATCATGAACTACCAGATACTTTCTTCATTTTGACAATTTCTTCAGATGCTTATTCTAGTGATGTGTATATCAGCACTAAAGGATGGTATCCTTTATTGCTATCAAAAGTATTCAGAACTACAGAAAAATCTGTTAAACATGGGCTTTTTTTTTTTCTTCCACAGCCTTCTCCAATACATACACTTGTTCCAGTTAAGATAAGAAACTCATATTTAAAGAAACAAAATTTGGAAAGAGCAATTGAGGACTACATTACTGAATACAGTATGTGCAAATGTGAACCCTGCAAAAATGGAGGCACCCTTGTACTGATAGATGGAGCTTGTACATGCATGTGCTCAAGCTACTTTAAGGGAATTGCTTGTCAGATTCCCAAATCTACGACAGTTGAAGGTTAGTAAATTCTCCAAGCAGACTAAAACAAGCATAGTTTTCAGATCAATATCCAGACAAAATGAGCCTTCATAAGGACATAAGGATGTCATAGCACTCCCTTATGCCTACTCCAGTCAAATCTCGTGGGTATAGAGTGTGGATCTTAGTAGAAGTTACTGGGTTCTTTTGACGATAAAGGCACTCTAAGATAGAATTCTTTGTCCCACATATATCATTGCATCTTGAAATGAAAATCCAATTACATTTAAGGAAGTAGGAGGATGGCGGCATGATGGTAAGGACCAAGGCTGTAAGTTGAGCACAGACAAAAGCAATCTCAACATGTCATAAGCTCTTTTGTCTTCAGTTTCCTGCAAAAGCACTATTACTGCTAGCACATGACCACATTTCATACTTACTGTGTTAGATTGATATTAGACTGGTGCACAAAGGGGAAGAGGGAGCTGAATGCAGTTGTGTACAGGGAAAAAAAAAATAATAATGTGCAGTAAATTCAATACCTGTGGTGGAGACTTTGAAGTGCAGATGCCTTAGAACTTGATATTCATGCAATTTCCTAGGGTGGCAAAAATGCTGAAACATCTGGGCCTTTGAACAGTGCTACTGACAAGGGCATTTTCAAAAGCCAAATCTGTGTAGTCGGGATATATGCTAGAGGGTGGAATGATCTGCAGAGTCACCATAACTGCAAAAATTAGAATTAAATCATGGACCACCTTGTTGACCCTCAGAAGTGCTGCGTAAAAATCTCTAATTAATGAGCTATCTGTCACTGCACAGCAGACAGAAAAATATTAGACTAATCCTAGTATGATGTCTTAATACCAGCTGTCACTGATGGAGGCTGGAGCTGTTGGAGTCCCTGGTCCACCTGCATCGATGGTGAAAGCACTCGAACTCGCCAGTGTAATAATCCTACACCACAAGCAGGAGGCAGACCATGCCAAGGAGAAGCCATTGAAAAACGTCCCTGTTGAGAAGAAAATGTTCAAAAGCAGGTAAGCAGCGTCTCTTAAGTACTAATCTGTTACTGCTGTTTTGAGTGGTCAGCCAATATTTGAGACATTTCAGTGACATGCATAAGCTCATTTACATGTTTCATTTCAATCTGTGATGGCAGAACTTTTAAAAACAGATACCTCATAGCTCCAGTTGGTGAATCTTTAGATTTGTCTTTGAATGTCTTCAAGAGTAACATTATATCACAGAACTATGAGAATTCTGGAGAACAGACTAAAAATCCAGCTCTTGAAATCCAGATTTCACCTCCAGTCAGACTTTCTATTAGAAAACCTATGTCTCTGGAAGAGAAAAGATTTATTTTCCACACAAGATATATAAAGACAGTTTGGGAGTCTGAATTCTCTTACTTGATAAGTAGTATGCTTAAATCCAACAGAGTTACTCTTATAGTAATGTTAAAACTTTTCACCTGGAAAAAGTTAGTTTAAGAAAATGTTTAGCAACACAGTTTTGAGGTATTGTTTCTAAAACAATACTGCAAAGCAAAGCAAAGCATGTAAGCAGGATTTTGAGAGTGGATGCTCTGGTCCATAGAATGGAAAGGTGATCTCAACTTTCTTCATCTGCTCTGAAGAAGATTTCATGCTGCCTGGAAATGACAGTAAGAGTTTAGAGGCCCTGGAGGAAGTGTTTGTGTTTTATGCTTAATATTTTATGCTATATATTAATAAATTACCTCTTTTCTCCAAGGCCACAAGAAGAAAAGAAGTAGCAGAATAGGGAAAGGATTTTGCAAATTTCACCATTGAAACACCTTGATGGTCTTGCAAAATGACTTATACCTGAGCCAAAGATACGTAACAGAACATTTCTTCCAAGCCAGCTCTTTCACCTTCAGCAGAGTTCAGCTAGGTCCACTAATCTACTTGTGAAGCACTCTGAAGCAAGCATAGCCAGCAGGACATGATACCACTTGTGGGCTGTCTAGTCCTAAATCAGACAATTATGAAATGCTTCCTACAGCACTTCATCTCTATGCAATCAAAGCTACTCATTCCACAAGTTATGTCACAGCTGGAAGAGCAAAATCTGAGAGAATATGATAGAGAGATATAAAATCCAGGGTAATGTGAGGCTAACAAGTGTAAGAACTAGGAGACACTAGATAAAACTGGCAAGTGGCAGATTATAAACAAACTGTAGACTGGTCTTCTACACAGTGGACATACCAAAAGGAAATACACATTTTAGAAACCTTAGGAAAAACTAACAGAAGTTACTCAAACATGTAGAAATGACGTTCATTTATGTAGTCTCTGAAGTATCAATTTTGCTGGGATGGGAGAGTGTTCTGGGGAAATATTTCTACGTGCTTCCCTACTCCTGGGCATACTCCAGGTCTGTGCTATTTTCCTATTGTTAGAAACAGGATAAAAAAGTTAGCCTTTGGTTGATCCAGTGCAATGGGTCTTATTTTAAAATCTCATTTTATTATTTTAAAATTAATGAGCAGCCTTAGTTTTCTTCCTTCAATAAATATATCAATGACATGTCCTTTTCAGTCAGAATGGTAAATATCATGATGATTATACACGATGCATACATATTCAGATATGTTTCCTCCTGTATATTAAAAGCTCTTTTTGAAAAACAAAAATAACTTTACTTTGGCTCCCAATAACATCAGACTTGTTGAGAACTCCCTCTTCCAACTGAAGACAGTGGAAGCTGGCTTAGAGCTTCCACGCTTAAAGCTTCTGCGCATCACATGTGGTTTGATTTCTTCTTTATTATAATGAGTTTATGTTACAATCATAATTGAAACACAGTGAAATCATGTTCTTGATGAGCCATGAGAATACTGTTTCACTTAAATATTGACTAGTACATATGTCATAGCAACTATGTTCTAACACTTTTTCACTGTTTTTTCCCCTTTTTTAGAAATGGTTAATGGATTCCAAACCAGTTCTAATCACAGTTTCCAATGGTTAGCTTGCTACCCAAGAGCAACAGAACACCATGAATTAAAAGCATCTCCACCTTAAATGATTGCTTAGCAAAACAAAGTAATATACCAATAAACATCTTAATGGAGAAGAGCTGATGCAGTGGGTGTTGTCCATCTTTTTTTTTCTTTTTTTTTTTTTATCTCCTGCTGTCATTAGAACATGAATCATCTATCATCTATGTCTGTTAGTCAATAGCATAATAGTCCCCCTTTGTCTTATTTTCAACAATTCCTTGGGGTGAATGTTTTCAAACTGATTTTCAAGAATTCAAGTCCAGCATGAATATCAGAATGTATATCATAATGTATATAACATCAGCCATTTGATAGTATATTGTCAGCAAAGAACCTGAGAGAGACTTCGATCTTGACTAGAATGCCCTTTTGGATTTATTTCCACTCTCACATCTTACATCTAATTCACACCCTGCATCACAGGTATGTTTAAAGACATGCAGCTTTACTAAAGCTATTATAGCATTTGCTGAAGAGCTTGATATTGTATCTTGTACATGTCAATGTGTTAAGGATTTTTTTATGAAATCAGAGCTACATTACAAAGAGGTAGAAGAGTTGGTATAATGCCACCTATATTTTTAGCAAAACTCCCGAAAGAGACAAGGGTGAGGCAATTGTACTACCTATCAGTATCCTGAGTAACTTTTGAAATTGGTAGACAACTAAGAAAATTTAATTAGGTTGGGGGAGGAAGGATAGTTCTCAAAGATATAAAGTTCTGGAAGTCTCATGGGAAAAAAAAAAAAAAAAAAAAAAAAAAAAAAAGCAGCTGAGTAAACAAAAGAAAATTAGTGTCCTGGTTGTAGAAAGGCATTAGTGTGAATTCAGCTGCTCTACTAGGCTCAAGAAGATCCACAGGGATGCAAGGTACAAGAAAACAGATTATTTTAAAATACTGAGAACTAAGGGATATGAGGGCTGAGTGGTTTGGAAACACAGGAATAGTAGCAACCACATATCAAGGAGGTAAGTCTGTTACATACATGCAGTCCAAGTCTGGAAGAGTCTCCTGGAACCTTCTTTTCCTGCCTGCTGCCCACTACAGGTGGCCCTGAAGACTTTTACTACCAAAAGAAACAAGGGAGAGAACTGTTCCCCGGGTCCCTACAGTAGGAGAGAATTGAAAAGTGAAACTATACTGAAATGGTAACCAAAGAAAGTGAATCACACCCTGTGCTACAAATGCAGACCAAAAAAGAAGGTCTTTAATTGGTTTCGGTCACCATAAACTGTTCCTACTCAACCACAGAAATGGAAATACACTTGGTGAATGTTCCCGAGTGCAAAGGTAATATTTTCTTTTTCAATTTGTTTTTTCAAATCCCTTCTCAAAGGTGCATAATATTGTGCTCAAACACACAAGCTTGTAGCTGCCACAGTAATTTTCTGTTTTCTAGAACATAAATAGTGAGTATGTTAATTGCCTTTATAATTACCTGTAGTGGTATTTGCTATTATAGCTCCACAGATATATTGCACTAAAACTTTAATTGAAAACCAATGTTTTGGGACTGCGGCAATGCAGCAATCATTTCAGTGCTCTGTTACCAAGATTATGAGTAAATCTTGGTTTCATCACAGAATAGAGTTTAAATCTTGGTTGTGATACAGATACAGTATTTTCTGTTACATTATTATTGTTTTCATTTGTCCCTCATTGCTTCATACAAAGGTTGCTTATTGAAAACTTATCTGCTTTTTTATTTAGCAGTTGGACTTCACCCAAAGTATATCAGTCCTCACTTTCCCCTGCATTTAGCATGTGCTTCACACCTTTCCTTCCTTCCTTCCTTTCTTCCTTCCTTCCTTCCTTCCTTCCTTCCTTCCTTCCTTCATGTCTTTTCAATCATCTTGCTGAAGAACCTCTGTTTTAGCTACCTTTGTTACACCCACCCCAGTGAGGTTTATCCCGTTTCTTCCTTAACTTTTTGTGCATAGGAGGTCTGGCGGTGCAGGGCTTTAATAACCTGCTGGACCAGAACAACCTTATTTTTCTAATACTGTGAGTTATGAAGACATGATGAGTTAGAAGTTAGCGGACAGAAATACAGGTCAGCTTATTAGAGGAAGAATGTGGCTTCAGATTTTAAACATCTGTGCAAATCTGAGCCAGAAGAAGGGGTATATGAGGTAGGTTATGAAGTTCAAATACATGAAAACTTGGGAACCTTGAGTATGAAAGACAAAAAACTAAATATATTTGCTTTTTTAATTCTGCAAAAGATTAGTGAAAACGTAACTATATATTTTTCTCATCAGCATATACATGTTTTTCATTATAATCTTGGAGGTCATAAAATGAATGAATGCTCCTTCACTGTCATTTGTCCTTCACAGTGCTGCAGTGTATCCCAAACAAATGCTGTTAAAATTTCTGTTAGGTCTCTGATAATATGCAAAACAAGGATTTTGCTGATATCTTTTCCTGTGAAGGCTGGATAGACCACATACACTTTCAAAAAAGGAAGTGCACAGTGAAGGACAAAGAACATTTTTGACTCTCTCCAGTACAGTACATATTCTTTAGCAGACTTGTATGAGACAGAGAGGCAAAAACTATGGTAAGTACAGAGCTCTATTAATTTTATTTTTACTACATGGATATGTAAGATTCATTATTAAAACTGCAGTGGATGTAACTGTAAAGCTCTAAACATATTTCTAATAATTTTCAATTCAGTTCCTTGTAGCTGACTTCCTGCTTTTGAGGGCATGAAGAGACTTTTTAGTTTTTTCAGCTTCTTCACCATGTGAACTGGTTTGTGTATGTCTTACTGATTCTGAAATTCAAGATTAAGGAAGAGGCAACAGCTTCTTTCAAGGCTAAGCGGACAAATTTATTTGTGTATCTAGGGGAATTCTGCAGCCAGGTGTCAATAAGACACCAATCAAGAAATGGGAATGAGTAAAGACCCTTAACTACATTTCTAGGAAGCCACTGCACTATCCTAGTTTAATTCAGAAGTCGTTTGAAATGAAAAACAAACAAACAAACAAACAAGATTTGTGCTTTTATCTGTAAACTTGCAGCATAGTTGTATTTTTTACTAATCTTTAGATTTTTTTTCCATAAAAAGAAACATTCTTAAAAATTCCAAACCTAAATATATGCAGCTGTTTTTTGAAACTATTTTACTAACAAACTGAGTCAAAAAGTTTGAGGCAAATGATTTTTCAGATAAATGGTAAAAATTGTGTAATCTGAATAGCCTTTCAGACTGTCTTTTCCCCAAGAAATAGTTCAAGACTCCTGGAGTAGCTTCTGTATATATACAGGATATATATACAGGAGTATATATATATACTCCTGTATATTTTTGTCATTGTATATATGCCCAAATAAAGCAATCTTTTCCTGAAAGTAGTGGTAATAAAGAGGTGTTTCTTATTTGAATATGCCCATCTTGTTCCAAGAGAGAAAAGGTACATTATGAAATATAGATAGGAATCCAAGCTACAGAATTTAGTATCCTCATGGGGAAAAATGTCTAATGTCCATTACAAGAAACTCATAAAATGACAACATGAAATAGGATTGAATACAGAATACAGTTTACATTTAACAGTGCTTTGCAAAGTTTGGAGGGTTTTAGCTGAGTTTTTTTCTGTTTTATACAGTGATTGAGTTCTCCCTGAATCTGAAAAAAATGGCTATGAATTGTTTAAATGACCTTTTGATATTTAAAACACAAAACTGATAATTCTTATTCTATTAATTTCTTTTGTAATGTTCTGTTGTAATGTTGCAATGTGTAGGATCAACTGAGAAAGAGAAAAATACTATACTTGTTTACAAAAAAATTCAATTCAAGTCACTTGACTTACTCTGGATTTACGCATGTGTAAAAGGGATCTAAATAGGCACAACAGTTATAGCAAATTAGCATCTCACTGTGCTGTGGCATGCTGAACTCCTGTTGTTGCAGAGATTCTTTAACTCGAGTTACCAATTCAGGAAGGCCAAATATACATGAAGCCTTTGCACTTGCAAAATCCTGCATTAAAAATTGTGAGGCAAACATAAAGTTGCTCTACTGGCATGACTCAATTGTCTAGCTGCTTTCACAGGAGGGTTTGTTTAGAAAGAGTATGCACATATGCAAATATGTTGGATGCAGGGCTTCTGCTGTTGCCAAAAGAAGTTTGAAAATAAGCAACAATTAACAGTGCCACTTTTTTTCTGTAAATCTCTCTAAAGCTCCAAGTTGTTTTCTCAGAATTCAAATATGATTGACAATTCAAAGTAACGCTAACTATGAATTCAGACTCTTCTTGTATTTACCTTACAAAATTATATAGCACAATGGGGAAAGGGGTGCTTTCATCTCTGCATCACAGGCATCCCAACAGCCTCACCAAGAAAGTAAATCATATTATTGATACCGCAGGTGTGGAAATTAATAGTATAGCATTATAAGTCAGACCAAAAAAAAAAAAAATTTAAACAAAAAAGAAGAAAGAAAAACAAGCTATTGAAGAAAGTAGAGTGTGGAGTAATGAAGGAAAGGATGTTTTCTGACAGTTTTACCCAAGGCTGATGTCAGAGTGGTTGACAAGACAAATTTATCCCTACAAAATAGCCAATGAAATTAAATTGGCACAATCTGGCTGGCTCTGTTTTTACTACATATAGGAAGAGATGGAAGGAGGACAGCGAGGTACCACAGAATCCCAAGATCCATAGGATAAAAACCCAGAGTTCAGTATTTCATTTCTGATCATCACAACAGAGCCAAGTTTAAAACAAAACACATAGACATAATAACGCATGAAAAAATCATAGAACTACCCTAACAGCTGGTGGTAGGTATTGCTTCATGTGAGTTTGGAGCTGATGAATGCAAAGGGAAAAGGTCACATTTTCCTTTGACTTAAAGCTAAGACTAGCATTGATTTCTAAGCTAGAGAAATAGCATTTAACATGCCTGTCTTCCTGCAGTGTAACTGGGAATTCATAGATTCACTCTCAGAAGCAAAAGAACTTTTGAGATATGAGAATTCAGATAAATCCACTAATATAAATATGGCTAACTAAGGAAATTGGTTAATCTATTTGGATTTACTGTTTGTTAACAAAGAATTCTTGTTAAAAGTAATCCATAAAAGCAAAGAGAACTACTGGGATCCACTTAGTCATAACATCCACATGGAGATAGAACAGCAGTTAAACAGTGAGGTGTGGCACAGAAAAGAAGGTCATTTCAAGTTTACTGTACAGAAATCCCCAACTCTTTTTAGTATCTCATAATAAGATCTGAAGTACAAATGCAGACCTAAACCCACATTTTCAAAGTAGCCCAATTTGGAAGGCATTCACATTGCCTCAGCAGCGTTACTAACTTCACAGTTAAATTGTGAGTTTCTGTCATTCACCATATATATGACCTTTAACAAAAAAAATCTCCATACTGGCAATTCTTGGAAACCAACTCTTGTACTATAATTTGCCTTGAAATGACTCATTAATGGGTCAGTGCTGTGTTTCTGTTGCATTTGTCTTGGAGACAATTTCATCTGCTTCCAAGACAGTCAAAATATATTAGCCCTTTGAGAGCAAACATTTGTCACACAGAACAAATGGCCACTTAAACAAGTGGTCTGTTTTAATGGATAGTCAGGGAAAAAAAAAAAAAAAAAAAAAAAAGCTTCTTCTTATTTATAAGTGGTTATATCCTAAATGAAGGAAAAGTGCCCCCTTGGGTTTCTTTATTTGTTTGAAAGAGTATGTACAACAAAAAGTGGAATAAGCACTTATCCTTAGATGTGAGTCAGGCCTATAAAGTGACCTAGCAGAGGACAAAGAAATACATTAAGGGGTATGTCAAAGCTAGGGATGTTTGTTTCCTGAGATGCTTGCTAGGATTACATACTTTATCATGGACAGGGATGCCACACACTAGATCAGCTGCCCAGGGTCTCATCTAGCCTGGTCTTGAACATCTCCAGGGATGGGGCATCCATGACTTCTCTGGGCAACACGAAGCATGTAATTCATGAGTACGGTTATTAAAAAATAAAAATAAATATTGCAGTCTAGAAAAAGTGATCTTGTCCCCAAGGCACATGCAGAAAAATACAGAATCTGGCATGAATGGAATGAACAAGTTCAGTACCATTAGAGTCGATTAATGAAGTACATAGAACCACTGAAATATGAAACAGAATTAATTCCACAGACCACATAGATTCAAACCACATCCATTCAGAAATCTACAGTGTGTGATATCCTGACTTCTTTTAAACCTATTTTTTTCCCTAAATAACTTTGTTCATTTTTTCATTGATATACAAGGTAGAAGATGCTCTTTTTATAGAGGTTTCAGGTTTCATATAATTATGGCTTTTTTTCTTTTCCAGACCATCATACTACCTAGAGGGAAAACCCTGAGGGATTTCCAAACAGTTATACTAACGCTTCCTTTTAAACTTTACCTTCAGAAAAATGAATATGATCTTCTTCATGGAAGATATGAATCTTCCATGATCTGACTTTATTTCTTGGCATACTTCTGAAAATGTTTCAAGGTCCCAGAGTTGAGTTGCTTTAGTTAACAGTGAAAGGTGCACAAACACATCATGCTTTCAGTAAAGCTGTACCACTGAAGAGCTAACATCATTTCAGCAAAGGCTAAGGTTGTTCAAATTGAAGTCTCTCTATTTTGCCATGCTCTCATTTGAAATCAAGGGGAGAAAGAAGGTGATGGTATAGTTTCACAGATAAAGGAATCTGCTAATTTTTCAGCTTAAATATTAGGAAAAAAAAAGGTTGAGGATAGTGAAGTATGAGAACAGAATGCTTGATCAGACTGTAAAAACTTTGCCATTGGAAGCTTTGATGAAAAGATTATGGAGACCTATTTTTTTGGTTAGCCATTTTAGGAATGAGGCAGGTATGTTTGACAAGATGTTATCTTGATGTTCTTTCATCAAGGAGGATTTCAGAGTTTTATAAGAGGTTTAAACACCTTACAAGCGTTGTCCAGTTCACAAGAAAAGAAATAAAGGCAAGGAAAGGAGATGTCAATACAAGGTAGATCACGTGAAACTTCAGGCCCTCAAACTTTGTGTGTTCATTCTAAAAGGCTAAGACAAAGTTAGAGACAAATATGCAGTGTCCACAAATCCGCACTTGATAGGCTCAAAATCTGCCTATCCTTGAATATGTCTCAGATTTTGACAAGAAAGTTTTGGTCATGCAGATTCCTCCATTTAAGATTGCTTGTGACTCATTTCAATGTATTTATAAATTATGTATTCTTCTCTATCTCATCAGATTGTCAGGCCCATTTGGAAGGGACTGCTGCATCACCAGCAGTTCAATTGCTCTGTGACCAAAGTAGACAAGAGGGAAAGAGTTACCTTTGGTGTGTCATAGATAGATAGATAGATAGATAAAGTGTTTGGAGCAGTGCATGGAAACTAGATCTAAGTGAGTGTTGTAATTACTAGTCTATAGACACACTTTACACTTTCTCCTTCTCTGAACCAGAGAATCTTCACATATTTCATGCAAACCAATCACTGTCAACAAAAGAGGTGGAAACCTCTCACCAACCATTATTAATATTCTATCTGGTGTTTAGGGCACTCTCAGGAGAGCTGTGGGTTTCTCTTACATTGGGGTTTATTTTTTGACCACTACCTAGAGGTAAATGAAATTAAAGAGCAGCTGATCATTTTTAAAAGGAAAGGACATTTTTCCAATAACTGAGATGCCTCAAATTTTCCTCTATAATAGGATAAAAAAAAAAAAAAAGAGAGAGAGAGAGATATGAGGGATACCAGGCCAATACATTTTAATATCATTATTTTCACCAGGAAAAAAAAGAATCCCTGTCTTCTAGTGCTATATTTTATGTCCAACTTTTGTGTCTTGATGGAGTCCTGATGATTCTGTACCAGAATACACAAAAGTGGCTTCTCTGACAAGCAGAAGACCTAACCACACTCTGAAGGACCAGTCTTGCAAGGAATTCTGTGCAAAGTGACCTCTACCTTTCTGTGAAGACCAGAGAGGCCACTGGACTTCAGATAGCCGCAGAAGTCCAGCAACTCAAGTTATGCCTTGCTTAACTGGCAACACAGCTGATTTTGAAATTGCTTTGTGTAAAAAAACCACAACTTCCAGGACTAAGAAAAAGAAAACGTTCAGAATGCTATTGTCTTTGTGAAGCAGGCACACTTCTCTGTCTGTCAAGCCCAAGTGAAGCACAAGAAGCAAAGAGAAACAAAGACTGAGAGAAACAAATCTGAGAGAAAAAAAATATTTTTTTTCTAGATCTTTCAGATACTTTCAAAATTATTTGAAATACAAATGAACATCTGTTTCAAATAAATCCAAAAATTCTTTCTAGCTCACTGTATAAGACACCAAGGAAAAAATGTAATGACAAAGCTAGTCAAGCAGTGGAAAAGTAGTGGATTGTCTAGAGTATATTCTAAGACAGCCAAACTCTGTGCAGACATAATGCCCAGTGATGCTTCTATATTGTTACAGAGGGCCAAACTACACTCAGAACATCTCAAGCTCTGGCATCCCTGTTATCCCAAAATATCTTGCTGCAAACATGAAAGACCCATTATATCATTAAAGAAAAACACTGGCAAGCCAGAACTAGCTACATGTAGATATGTTTGTGATCAGCCCATCCACACTAAAATCAGCTTGGCCTACTTAACAGAAGCAGAATGAATGAGCTAGGTATCTAGATCAGAAAACAATAAAAAATATTCATAAACAGATGTGAAGCAGAGACAGAACATACCACATTTAATTACCTCGCTCTAAGATACAAAATGATCCCAATCTTTCCCTTTGTCACCCAAGTTATAACATGAAAAGCATTGTATTTTATGTGTCTGCTTCTCCTAGACTAACAGTAAGATGTACAAGTTAATGCAATGCTCCCAGTGCTGCCAAACAAAATCAGCTTTTTAAAACACCAAAGCTGCTTTTAAAGGAAGGAGGAGCTGAAAAAATACAAACATTTTGCTTTCAAGAAAAAGCTTACACATCTTGACACCTTTTCTTGAAATCATATTTGGTCACCGTTTATTACAGCTACCCCCTTTCTCTATGCTCTAACTCAAAGACGGTAATTAGCAACATTTCCCTAATATCCTCTTCCTTTTGAAAACAGAATATTTATATTTATATGAGAACTTTCAGTAGTCATTTACCCTACACATTTCTCATGTAACTACATTGTGAATGTCTCCTGATAGTTTAAGACACAGAGGAATATGTGCGCTTTTTATTTCTTGAAGTTGTAAGTGAATTGTTTTAATATATTTAAATATTTATCAGTAAGTCATCCATATTTGCATCAGCAGCCTGGGATTAAGACCCTGGGGATATATGTAGGTCCATTTTAATAAAAAGACATTTTTTTAAGCTATTTTTTCTTACAGAGAGAACATGCACACTATTCTTATTTTAATTAAGAAAATCCAACAAATCAATTATTATTATTATTATTATTATTATTATTGTCCATCGGAGTTTAGGGTTCTTAATAGAAATAATGTGAAATGAACAAAAATAGCATCTGGCTTCAGCAACATCCCTTAATCCAAAAGCTGGAATACACAGAAAATCAATATTAAACAAACAACAAAAACAACAACAAAACAAATATGAAGAAAACAAAAGCATCACCCATGTTATTGTATTGAAGTTGTGAACAACGGCCCCCTGCTTTTCATGTCATCACTGAAAGCTGTGAAAATTCATAGTAACTATTTATTATGTGTTCTTAAAAATGGGACACTCCTTTGCCAAACTCAAGCCATAGAATTTGCCAAAATATATATTTAAACTGTTCTTGAGGGGCTTACATTTTCACAGAATTGAATGAGGATCAGAGACTTTTTATGCAATTTGAATTCACAGCTATGGCTGGATGTTCCTTCTATTTCTGCTGACGCATCTCTAACGCTTGTGTAATAAAATTTTGAAGAAGTGTCACAGCCACTACAATGTTAGAGCCCTTCTCTAATCTTTTGAGAGTGTCTGCATTTTGATTCTCTGGACAAGTCATAGGGAGAGTGGTATTCTTATTCTCACTGGAGGAAGAAGAAAAATGTTTGGAAATCATGTTCCCTGTTCAAAGCCTCGCAAAAATTTTGCTACAACCATTGATCTGTTCCATCTCTCAGTATTTTTTTCAACTATTTTCCCAATCCTTTTTGAATCTTTTTCATCTTTTCAAGTGTTTGCAGGCCCTGCAGTTTATCCCACAGTGGTTCTGTCTTTACAGCTGGCCCCACTTAGACCTTTTTGGACCTCTTATTCATTGATCTGAATATATTCCTTACACATCATGAGTTTTCTGTCAAATCTTTCACTTAGCCTCTGAGAGCAGCTGACAGGGCTAAAATTTATGTACTAGCCTTCAAGAATGAACTGACCTACCTTAGTCCAACACTGGTGCTTTCTTCTTTTTGCTTTTTTTTTCTCTCTTTTCCCCACCGCAGCCAGTAGCTGTTCTATCCTCCACAACATATGTATCCTGTGCAATCAAAGAACTTCACAACAGCTCATCCTTAAATGGATGCCCAGCTGACTAGCCTTAGCTTTCATCAGTCTAGCCACTGCTCAACAACAAAAGGCAGTGTGCACATTTCCCCATACACTTTGTTAGTCCTTGGAGCAGAAAGGCTGGTATGTGCAGCCTCCTTATCTGTCATGGCCTGTAGCCACTGTGAAGAGATAGTAAAACTAAAATAGACCCTGCTGAACTAGGTTTCCCCTTCTCATTTCCAGATTCCAGTGCCTGCAAATAATAGACACAGCAAGCTACACTTTCATGATTAAATGGAAATGGCAATGGAAACAACGGGCTTTCGAAACAAGCTGCAAAAAGGGAAAACCCAGTTGGACGCACACACCCTGGTGAGGGAAACCAAATAATGGAACAGATAGCCTAGGACTGCAGCATCTCCATCCTTGCAGGTAGTCAAAACCCAATTGGAGAATGCTCTGAGCAATCAGGAAAGTATTGGCCCTTCTCTGAGCAGAAAGTTGGATAAGATGACTTCCGGAGTTCCCTCCCTACCTAAATTATTCTGTGAGGCTATGATTCATAATGGGAGTGGTTCCTCCATTAGAGGTCACCATTGTGCAAGTGCCAAGGAATGACTCCACAGAAAGAGAAGAAAAAGAATTTTAAAAAAGGAAAACACAACAACAACAACAAGATTGTAGAGAGAAAGTTCTCTGTGAAGTAGTGTTCACTTCTGTCTGACTACAGAAAAATGAAATCTATCTGACTGTAGGACAGGCATATGATGGAAGAGAGGACACATTGCCCACTCATCTCTCAAGTTTCCTAGTTAGCACATGCAAGCTATAGGATAAAAAGGGACTGAGCAAGGTTTGTAGAAAGGGGAATCTTGGAAAAAGGCAGAATGGTAGTACAGGAAGGAAGAAGAATTCTTTTTTTTAAAGAATAAACTGTGAATGTACCAGCTGGCTTCAGAATATGGGGTTTGTATACACTCTCTACATAAGTTGACTAAGCCAAAGAGATTCTTCCAGCAGATGGAAAACGGATCTTAGTTTTCTGCTCTGCTTTGCCAGAGGAACAGAAGAATGCACTTTTATTTAACCTCATTTTCCATTTCTTTTGTGGGTTTATCTCACAGGTGGACATGCACTTTGAAGCCAGCAGCCTTGTGACCAGCCAGTTGTCATTTGCAAGGATCAGAATTCATTGGTAGTCAAAAGAAAAACCTTTTGAAAGCCCAAAGGATTGGGCCACAGAAAGGGTGTTAGGTATTAAGTAAATCCTAAGAAGAAGTGCTTAGGAAAATTTTGTTGAAACATCCTTTTTAAAGCTATTTAGATCGAACTGTGTTTTCATTTTTAATCTTTATTGTCTTTGATTAAAACTCCCATGGGAACATTTCTGAAGTTATTTTGTGTTTTGAAGTGTTTATTCTGTAGGAAGATACACTTTGTTGTTGTTTTTTAGGCCACATCATAGTGATGTCAGGAACTGTACTAACCTGAGAAGTCATATAAAGGAATGTTTTTATTTTTAATTAAACTTCAACATTTCTGATTGAACATTTTTTCAGATATGTGATTTCATGTTTGACAATCACAGAATCACAGAATAGTTGAGGTTGGAAGGGACCTCCAGAGGTCACCTAGTCCAACCCCTCTGCTCAAGCAGCGTCACCTAGAGCGTATTACACAGGATGGCATCCAGGCAGGTTTTAGATATCTCCAAAGCAGACTCCACAACCTCTATGGGCAGCCTGTTCCAGTGGTCTGCCACCTGAACCATAAAGAAGTTATCCCTCAAATGGTGATGAAACCTCCAGTGATTCAATTTATACCCATTACCCCTTGCCTTATCACTGGCCACCACTGAGAAAAGTTTGTCCCCATCCTCTTTACATTGTCCCCTCGGGTATTTGTAGACATTGATAAGATCCCCTCTCAATCTCCTCTTCTCTAGGATAAACAGGCCCAGCTTGCTTAGTCTTTCATCATGAGACAGATGCTCCAATCCCTTAATCATCTTCGTGGCTCTGCACTGGACCCTCTCGAAAAGTTCTACATCCCTCTTGTACTGGGGAGCCCAGAACCACACACAATACTCCAGGTGCGGCCTCACCAGGGCTTAGTAGAGGGGGAGGATCATCTCTCTTGACCTGCTGTCCACACTCCTCCTGGTGCAGGCTAGGATCCCATTGGCCTTCTTGGCCGCAAGGGCACATTGCTGGCTCGTGGTCAGCCTGCTGTCCACCTTGACCCCCAGGTCCCTCTCCGCAGACCTGCTCTCCAACAGGTCAGCCCCCAGCCTGTACTGGTGTCTGGGGCTGGTCCTCCCCAGATTCAGGACCCTGCAGTTGCCCTTGTTGAACCTCCTGGGGCTCCTCTCCACCCAGCTCTCCAGCCTGTCCAGGTCTTTCTGAATGGCTGCACAGGCCTCTGGTGTGCCAGCCACTCTGCCAAGCTTTTTCAAGGATTTTTTTTCAATCCTTGAAAATGTGTTGGTCATACTACAAAATTCACACTTATGTGTAAAGAATTCTAAGGTTTGACCAGTCCTGTGCCTGGGCAGATGATCCAGGAAGTATCAAAATGTACAAAAGGCTTGTATGGTAGACATTGCAGCTGGGAGATGTGAGGGGAACAAGAAGGATTCTGCCCATGTGAGGCACAGAAATTACTTTCTATATGTATTTTCTTTGTTCCTCTCTAACCAACACAGCTGTCCTGAAGCTATGTTCAAAGAGTATGTTCCTACCCTCCTTCTCTTCCACTCCAACGTTGGTTTAGGGACTCCTTGCCCAGTCACTCCTCTCATGCAGTTATTCTAATCCTCTGTCTCTTTTTATTGTTAGTATAAATGTGTTGTTCTGTAACCTCAAGCAGTGAAATAATCTAGACTGAAAAGCACTTCTGCTCCCATGCCACAGTCCCTTGTTCTTTTTCTCTCCTTTTCTTCTCTTTCCTTGAATATTTTCAATCTGCATTTTTTCAGTGATGTGATATATAACAGTCTTAAATTTCTATAGTACCAAACCTGTGGGCTATGAGTGTGGAACTGCTTCCCCCATTGGAACTTCACTGTTACAAACTGTGGTGAAAAACAGTAGACATCATTACACAGCATCCTAGCTCTTTGGTTACACTGTTTTAAGGTGTAATTGTGTGGTGTCCCATGCCCCACATCAACACTGAGAAAGTGTTGCTTTCTCAGAAGGTACAGCTGGCCAAGGTGACTGAACACCATGGCAGCACAGGCTCATTTTTTCTTTTGTGAATTTTCCAATTATATAGTTAAACTGTTGACTTACAGAAGTTGCAGAATTATGCATAGGATGAGTGGCAAATGGATGAATGATGCTCTATATGTATAATGGGTCTTCAGCAAGAAAGCAAGCATGCAAGGCCTATGTAAGGGATTCTAAAACTCCATTTGCCCAGTGGCAGTACCTGAGCATGAAGTGTTTTCTTCCCTCACTCTTTTATCATATATCCTCCCTTTCATAACCCAGACCCTGATTCTACAGTCATCTTCCTACTTTATGCTGTACATAGGCAGGGATTCCAGTGTATTCTCTACCTTCTTATAACACATTTTTAGCTCTACAAAAAAGAACCTTATATGCGTTCAGTTGCCAAGTCCCATTTCACTGTGCTTTAGCCTAGATCCTGCACTCTCAGCTAGCACTCAGTCTCTGCACTGAGATCATGAAATGAGCTGAGAAACAGGTAATTGGTAATCTAGCTGCACAGCCCGGCAAGTTATAGCTGATTAGCTGCTGTGTGGAAACTGCCTGTGTGAAGTCTCTGACCAGCCATGCAATAAGCACAATAATTGCTTATATGGAGGCACGTTATCTGCAGTTCGGGTGTGGATGAGGTAACATCTGTACAGCAACAAGTGCAAGCAAAGCTGAGTCACTATGTCTCATTTTGAAGTAATTCATGTAGTGCTCACAGAACACAACGTATTTTACCAACTGCTTCTGAACTTCGAAAGCAGAGTCTCTATAAAAAAGTCATTAAATGCTACTGGGGATAAAATCCTTGAAAGTATGTAGTACTTTTCCATTTCTGGCCTTTGCAAATCAGCTGGAGCCACTAGAATCAGAAATATTTTTTTCCAGAAGCTTCTCAGTCCTTCCTAAGAGGTAGACAAAATATCTCATGCTTAATCTACTGTGCTTGAAGTTGTAAAATTAGTTCCAGCTAAAATAAATTCTTGTGTGCATTTCTCAACTGCTGAGAAGCTTGTCATAAAAGATTAAAGATGTAATAGAAGTGTTTGTAAATGTTCCCCACTGCAAAGTACTACATTAATGCTAGAAAAAGAGATATTACACAACAATATCAGAGATTGGTGTTACATGGTACCTTACTTAGGTGAACATGGTGTTTGGTAAGCTCTACAGTGCATCTCCTTGTTGGACTTTCCTTGTGTTATTCTTGCCACTTGAGCAGAAGCAAAAGAGCTCCAGCCTAAAAATAATAGGTTTTTCCTTCTGTATCATAGTCTCCAGTGAATCAACAGGACTTGCATGAGAAAGTAACTATCTGTTTCCTGAAACCTGTTAATGATACACAGGCAAAAATGCACACTTTTTACCCACGTGACTGTCTGGGTAAAGTGACTTTACAACATAAGCCAAGAAGGTTTCATTGCAATATAAATAACATTCCTGACATATAATTAAGGTTAAACTGTAAAGCACCAAGTTTTTTAACCTGACCTTTCCCCCTTCCTATTTTAGAACATTAAAATACTTGTAATACAGCATATATTAAAAATTTAAAATCCAAGACCATGATAACAGACTCTAAAATTGTTAATTGTTGCAGTTATACTAAATAATACTAATTATCACAGAAGCCTCATGAAGGGGTGCAAAGGCGGAATGGTGAAAGAGTCATGACAACTGAGAATTTAACTTGAGCCTTCATTTTCTTTATTCCACATGTTTCAAATTCAGACATACTTGTTATAGGTACTTACTTGAGAGCATCTGAAGTGTAGAACAATGTCAATTGCATTTCATTAAAATACATTTTTGTCAGGGATCGCTTGCCTTACCAAAATTGATCATGAAAGTCTGCTTTTGATGGGTTTGTTTGTTTGTTTGATAAAATTAACATCTTTTCTATAGCAAAAGCAGCCTGCCCACCACTGATATGACTCAGACATTAGCTACCAAATGTAGTTTTGATAGTGCAGTTTTTAATTCAATTAAAAAGAAAATATCTGTTCATAAGAAATCAAATGACACTAACAAAGCCTATATTGCTGAATTCACAAATTCAATTTTCTTCAGATATTTAATGAGGAGATTTTGAAGGGTAAAGGCCCTTTGCTACCCTCTTCCCAGGGTAAGTTCATGGTAACTGAGATAGGTGATACCTGAAGAGGCACAGACACCAGCTGTGAGTCCTTTGTGCCCAGAAGGGAAAGCAGTGAAACCAAGACTTTGCCTGGAGCCGAGATGCTTTTTAGGAATCGTGGGGTTCTACTTGCTTCTCTACACTAAAAGCAGATGAGACTTGAAGAGCTGTCAGAGGTTTAACATGCGAGGGGAAATGATGCTTAACCTATTTGATAGCTTTCTAAGATGAGATGACTAGCTGGGTATATGAGGGGAGAGCGGTAGATGTGGTCTGCCTTGACTTCAGCAAGGCTTTTGACACTGTCTCCCATAACATCCTCATAAACAAACTCAGGAACTGCAGCCTTGGTGAGTGGACAGTGAGGTGGATTGATAATTGGCTGGATGGCAGAGCTCAGAGGGTTTTGCTCAGTGGTGCAGTCTAGTTGGAGGCCTGTAGCTAGCAGTGTCCCCTAGGAGTCAGTACAGGGTCCAGTGTTGTTCAACTTATTCATCAACAATCTGGATGATGGAGCAAAGTGCACCCTCGGCAAGTTTGCTGATGACACAAAGCTCGGAGGAGTGGCTGATAATCCAGAGGACTGTGCTGCTGTTCAGAGGGACCTCGACAGCCTGGAGGGTAGGATCGAGAGGAACCTCATGAAGTTCAACAAGGGCAAGCACAGGGTCCTGCACTTAGGGAAGAATAACCCCAAGCACCAGTACAGGTTGGGGGCTGACATGCTGGAGAGCAGCTCTGCAGAGAGAGACCTGGGAGTCCTGGTGGACAGCAGGCTGACCATGTGCCAGCAATGTGCCCTTGTGGCCAAGAAGGCCAACAGTATCTGGGGCTGCATTTGGAAGAGTGTTGCCAGCAGCTCAAGGGAGGTGATCCTCCCCAGCCTTACTCAGCCCTGGTGAGGCCCCACCCAGAGTATTGTGTCCAATTCTGGGTTCCCCAGTAGAAGAGGGACAGAGAACCACTGGAGCAAGTCCAGAGGAGGGCTACAAATGATGAGAGGACTGGAGCACCTGTCATACGAGGACAGGCTGAGAGAGCTGGGCCTGTTTAGCCTGGAGAAGAGAAGACTGAGGGAAGACCTCGTTAATGTGTATAAATATCCGAGGGGAGGGTGTTGAGAGGATGGAGCCAGTCTCTTTTCACTTGTGCCCACTGACAGGATGAGAGGCAATGGGCACAAACTGAAGCACAGGAGGTTCCAGCTGAATATGAGAGGGCACTTCTCTATTGTGAGGGTGACAGAGCACTGGAACAGGTTGTCCAGAGAGGTTGTGGAGTCTCCTCCTCTGGAGATATTCAAAGCCTGCCTGGATGCCATCCTGCACAATGTTCTCTAGGAGATCCTGCTCGACAAGTGGGTTGGACTAGATGATCTTCAGAGGTCCCTTCCAATCTTGGCCATTCTGTGACTCTGTGAGGGGGTAGGAAAGGAGGGTGTTAAGTTTGTGTGCGAAATCATGGGGAGTCCAGAGACATTCCCCTCCCACAGCCTTTGCACAACTGCTGGCGAGGGATTTGCACGTTCTTGCATGTTTGTTTTCTTCCCAGACAGAAGAGGGGAAGGACACATGGAGGAGAAAGGGAAGTCAGGGGTCTATTGCTAAAGCTGGCTGTTCCTCTTGCTTTTCCACTTCTTCCTCGTCCTGGTATCAGCAGCTAGGGGGGATGCTGAGGGGGAAGCCAAGCCAGTAGACAATTCCCCACCTGAATAAGGGTATATGGTAAGGATAGGGAATTGAAGTAACTTCTTCCTTGAGAACACTGTTTCCTCCATCACTTCTCACCCTGTCTCCCCTTTCCCCATTTCATTCCTCTCCCTCACTATTAGGACATTGCTGTCACAGCAACTACGAAGATGGCTGCCCCATGCTCCAGGCCTGTGTGCTCGCTCCAGCCAGTCCTGGGGCCCTCCCTGACGTGCTCAGCCCTGGCAGGGAGGATGGAGCAAGGCAGGGCCCCACGATCCAATGGTGGGGCAGGGCCAGGCCACCTTCAAGAGGCACAGGGGGAATTGATGGAGCACAACATCAAGTGGGAAGGCAGAAGGTTACCCAGCCTCACCAGCTTCCAGAGCTCTTCTCCCCACATGAACTGCCCCCACCCAGCTCCTTGTAGCCCTACCATGCTCATCTGTCCTCCCTCTTATCCTGGTTTCTACCACCTTCCCCTCATCCACTGCTTCTAGCAGCTTCTCACCTTGCCTGCCTTACCAAAATAGCCAGCAGGCCTGGGGCTGGCACCTCTTCCTTCTACCCAGGAGTTGGCAACTGCAAATTCAGCAGTCGCAGCAAAAACATATCACCTGCAATTTAGCTCATTAAACCATCCAGTCAAGCTGCCAATGGTGGTCAGCTGTGGCTCTCAGCAAGGCACAAGTGGTGGAGTAAGGGAGGCCAGGGGCAATAGTTCATCTGAGGACGTCATGGCTGCTGCCTGCCTCAGTGAGCCGTGTGCTTTCAAGAGTTTTTCTGAACTGTCTAGTGAAAGCCCACGATTTCCTTCCAGTGTACGTGGAGATAAATTTTGTATCCAAATGAAAAGTTTGCCTTCAAAATAGGATTGCTTAGGATGTGAGCCAACAGAGCACTGCTATGGTCAAACTAAAAAAAAAAAAAAAAAAAACCTTTTCAAATGAAAGATTTTTTTATTTTTTTTTACTTTTTAACTGAAGGTGCTTTGCATCAGCAGTACCAGTGCTTACAACCAAGCAGAAAACCAGGAGCTTAACTTTTCTTCAACAAGGCATGCATGTGACTGTGACGCTGGAGTACACTGGTCTTTCCTTGATGACAGAAATACATCATTTACAAAGTATAACCAACCTAGATTCTGACATCATCTTTTGCCTTCTTTCTTCGCTCTTCAGATCTACTTCTTTTAGTATAAGGAGATCTAAATAGTGGAAACAGATTTCCGTACTCCTGGTTTGGACAAACATAAATATTGTAATAAAATTCAACAGCTATAAGATTATAAGGTTTGAATTATGGCAGTTTAAAAGAGCCACAGCTTCAACTTGAGGAGCTTTTGGGAAATCCTGTCTGTCAGCTGTCCACAAATAATATCTGGGAAGCCCAGCTCTTCCTGTATACATGACAGTACATTTTAGACTTGAGACAATGCTGTTACTTCGCTCCTGACCACACCAAACCTCTGTCAGAAATATTAAACCCACTTTCAAATGGCAACCTCAGGGAAATGGAACAACACATGTTTCAGGAAGTCTGGCCCTGTCTGCAGATACAAAGATAATGTAGACTGCTTCTACAAGAAATGCAATGAATGCAGAAGCTCCTGTCAGTGTTCAGGAATGTCAAGTTTCTACTGAATTTCAGGTACTTTCCAAAGGATCACTGTAACAAATCACTGCCGTGGCTACCTGTCGCGGATGACATCTGAATGACACTTTTTTCCCAGAATTCCAGACTCCCAGGATTGGCACAGCAGTGTTAAGCAGGCATATTAACTTCTTGTCTTGTCCTTTAACAACATTTAAATACTTGAAATATTATCCCTCAGGAGTGGCATGAAACCAGATAGGCTAATCCTCTGAGTACAGGGATGTGTAAGCAGATTTTCAGCAGGAAAAATGCATCATTTCTTCTGCTGCTCCTGGTCTGCCACTAGGAGGCAAAAGACCTCCTGAGAGTGGTCAGGAGATAGAAATAGAGGCTTCAGTGAAAAACTCTTAAAATTGACTTTCTCTTTCTCAAGCACTCCACATATATGTACTGTATATTACAGATGGAACAACATTATTCTGATTTAGAAAGGGGATTTCCAACTTGCTTTAATGATATTTTTGTAGGGTTCCAAAGGTGATCTCTTATGTGCTTTTTTTTAGGCATATTTTAAAGATTACCTCATAAAGCAAATCATTTCTATATTCTTCATCTCCCATCTTCATTCACCATCAGTTCTGTTATGTTGTCACACCTGTTTTGGGACCACGTAGTAGACTAAGATCAGTGAAATGAACTGTGTTAAAACAACGTGGAAAGAAAAAAGTTTGTGGGTTTTTGTTTGTTTGTTTTTGTTTGTTTATCTGCTTGCTTTTTCTCAGTGTCATTTCACCACTATGGTTTGCAGCCACAGAGGTAACAAGATCATGACTATATTTTTTGTAAGCACTGAACTGGAAACCTAAGCTGTTCAGATAGTAGTGCCTGACTCTCCAGCCATTTCAGAGTGCAGGACAACATCAGTACATAAAAGTTATCTTAAAAAGCTGAACTAGCATTTACAGCAGAACAAGTCAGTGAAGTACTTTTTTTCCTTTTTTTTTTTTTTTTTTCATCTATTTTGGACAAATTTAATGTTTAAGCATCCACTTTTCCCAAAGGTATGTGGAAACTAAAGCTGACTAAATGCTCTGTTACAAAAAAAAAAAAAAAGGTATCACTGCAGTAATAAATTTTGCACATGAGAATACTACTACCATTGCCATTGTTATGCTGGGATTTAGATGCCAGTTTTGGTCAACACAGAGTCTGGAATGGCATGCTTATGTATGGAAGACATTATTATTATTGATATGTTTGTCTTGCTTAAATATAATTTTGTGTTGCTGTTATTGCTGCTGTTTCTGCTGCTACTGCTTTTTGGTTTTTGGTGAAATAATAGAAAAAAAGCAATATAGCTATAATGTGCTTTCAGGTTTGAAGGTCCTGTTCCTTAAAATATTAATTCCTTCAGATTCTTTCATCTGCTAAAAACAACTAATTCCCTCAAACTACTCACAAACATCCTCCACAGAACTATGTGGAAAAAAAGAGGGACGATCTAGGAAGCTGTTGCATCTCCAAGTGTGAAATGAAGCATAAAATGCAGATATTGCACATGGGCAACTTTCAGAGCAATTTCACAGCCTAAACTGATATTTTTATTGTGTTTGTTGCAATTTATTTCCTCAGCAGCATTCTATCAGTTAGAGAAGTATTTATTTTCTGTGCACTGGATGAAAGGGAAGATGACAGGAACTGTCTAGCACTCAGAGTCGCAAAGAAGAGCTCATTCTTTGATCACAGTATGATTTGCCTAGTGCTGATACAGTGAGCCAAACCTTGCAGTGTTGTTTACCAGTGAAAAAGGTCTATATTGCTACATTTAACATTGTAATACAGTTGTGCAAACTGCCAACTAGAACAACAGTCACAATCTGCCTTAAGATTAATGATAAATGATTCACCACTGGCAATGAATGTTTATTTTCAAAAATAAATATGATTTTATAAATCAAATTGTGTACAACAGAATGAATAGCATAAAGAACTCATGAATATCTCAGAATTGCATATCTCCCACTAAGAAAAAAATGTTGCCTGATGTAACAACAACAAAATTATTATTGGAAAGTGACAAATATAAAACATGTAATAGTATTTTTATCTCAGATAAGTTCCATCCAACACTAATAGGTTTCCAAACTAGCTAAAACAGAGGTGTTTGTAAAATTAATCTAGAAGTATTAAGTACCTCCAATGCTTTTTTGAGACAACAAAATAAATAAATAAATAAATAAATAAGGTTGTGCAGAAGGGGAAGTGATAAACAATGAGGAAGAGCCAAACAACTTTTAATGAAGCTCAGTCACAAAATTTTTCTAATGCAATCTTATCACCATGCAGAGCTCCGGCAAGTTCACTGAGCTCTATTTAGCAGAGGGTTCTGCCTTAGTGGTTTGGATTTACCTCCACGTTTAGAGTTTCTTGTGAAGCTTATTTTCTCAATATTAATTTCCCTATCCTATGTCATACTTTGATTTGTGTAATAAACTGAGAGGCAAAAGAGTAAAATAAATCATAATAGATCATAATTTTGAAAAAACAAACAAACAAAACAAAAAAAACCTCTATAAAACAAATGCTTTAAAACACTGGCCAGGAGAATGCCAGAACCTATTGGCAAAGTTGGGAGCAAACAAACATGTTAGCTGACATCTTTAGTTGATGAGTGGGAATGGATGTAGTGATCCTTGCTGGCAGCAGGGGACTAGACTTGATGACCCAAGAGGTCCACTGTCTTTAAGCTTGTAATTACCACACATGTTTTCTTAAATATTATTCAGTAAAAATTCAAGCTTGTATGCACCAATATAGCTTCACAGGACTCTGCAATATGGGGTAAATGCAGTACTGGATCTCACTTTGCTTTTAAATATCACATAGTGAATATTGCTGATGGCAGCACCAAAGCAGTCTGAACAAATTTTAGTTCCCTTTTCCTCCACTGCTTTTTGCCTAATATCCTGCGGAGAGCAGCTTTTTTCTACTGATCATGATAATAAAAACCACAAGCAACATTCTTATGCAAACCCTCTCTGAGAAGCAGAACTCCTCTTAGCAAAGAGAACAGGCTACTAACGTGACAAACCCCGTGGATTTTCTCATTGAGCGAGCCAGCTTTTCTGCCTGTATCAAAATACTTGGGAGCTTTGGGGAGTCCAGGTAAATTGATGTACATGTTTGTCTTAGAAATAAAAATGTCAAGTTCCAGGATAAAAAGATAATCAGTACAATATATTGCATATAACCTCATGTAAGTGGAAATGCTAATTGTAGATCTTACTTGAAATAAGTTGTGGAGCTGAAAAGATGTTAAGTTGATTAAATGGTCTTTTCTCTCTCAAAGCTTTGTGTTTGGTTCCCTGAGATTTTACTAAAAGCAGCCCTAACTTAAATGACCTTTGCATTTTGAAGAATAACAGAAATGAGGCAATTATTTTTCTCGTAATTCCTTTTGCAATATTTGTGGCTGGTTGTTTTGTGGTAGGGTATTTTTTAATATACCATACTCCGAATTAAGATATCAGTGTGAGTAAGTATCTTTTTGTAGTGGGTTGTGGAAAACGTTTTTCTTTCCAGCAGTGAGTCAGAGCAGTATTCAATGGCTTAATGCTAAAAAAAAAAAAAAAAAAAATCCTTTAAAATCGTATGGGATCTTAAAATTCAAAATATAGTGGTAGGAACTTTTCAGTGTCAGGACCTCAAGGTTTTCTATCTTGTGACTCAGATGTGTTACCTTAATTGTAATGGAATAACTGGAGTCAAATCAAAGATGCTCGTAAAGTATTTGCTGTATATACTATATGCGAACAGGGTTCTGAGTAGGAAGGGATCTGGCTGTTTCATTTCTTAGCATACTTGCTATAAAAATTACATTATTCTGAAAGTCGTTGATTAGCATATGAGAAAAAAAAAAAGAATATTAAGTATCATGAAACTCAGTGCTTATATAAAACCAGGTTAATCAAAAAATATCAACATACTTTCTCAGAAAATGGTATTAGTCAATCAGCTTTTATTGGACAGAATTGCTTGGTGGAAAATTGAAGCTCCCAGGCTTCTGTTGTTGAAGACTGAGTTTCTGGTGGTAGAAAGTTTTTCTGTTTTGATGTAAACAAGTACCAAAAAGAAGGAAGAAAAGAAAAATGAAGCTCTGTGTTGAAATTACCAGACCATAGGGATGAAGAGATGACCATGCATGGATAGATCCTTTAGCCTGGTGCACAAGATGTGACAGCAATTTTGGGACCAAGCTTGGATGTCGTCTAGCTGTTCTGGTCAAGCCCTATGCCTTCACTAGTCCTGGTCTCACTTTGGGTGCAAGAATTATATTGTCTTCACATTTTTCTGCATCATGATGTTGTTGGTCTTATGATTTATGTGAATGATGAGAAAACGTGACAAGAGAGGGACAAAAGAGATGTAGAGGAATGCATGATGAAGAAGATAGTGTCAGGCTGGAACATTCTTGTCTAATTTCAACAGTTGCACATCCATGTGAATGTGATAACTTTGTCTGCTGGTGTTAGAGAGATGTTTGAAAAGGTTCAGTCAGGAGGGCGTATAGGCTGTTGGTCTTTCTCCAAAGAATCTCTTAGATTTCTGGCTATTCTCTCCATCGTAGAGGTCTGTCTTTCAAAGCAAAAGCAAAGAGCAGAACAGCCTGCCTCTTCAGTATTTAGAATTTGATGAGGGTTCTTTTCTCTTGTATGCCAATCATTGTATCAGCAAGTCTTTCTGCTTGGACAGATGCTGTCTTTCTGCCTTTTTTTTCATACTTGTGCTATTTACATTCATAGGTACAGAGTAGTGCAACATCTTAGTTCCAATGTCCAAATGCTGAATTCGCAATTAGAGGAAGTCTTCTTTAACTAGTAATTATTATTACACTCAAGGGGAATAAAAGCAACTTGGAAATTATTTATCTCTTCTGAAAACAAAAAGTGTTGCATAAAGATAATTTTGAAGTCTCTCCATCTGGAACGGGAAATAGTCAAGCAATAGAATCATAGAATGGCTTGGCTTAGAAGGGACTTTAGAGATCATCTAGTTCCAAACCCCCTGACATAGGCAGGGATGCCACCCACTAGATCAGGTTGTTCAGGACCTCATCTAACCTGATCTTGAACACCTCCAGGGATGGGGCATCCACAACCTCTCTGGGCAACCTGTTCCACTAAAATTCCAATAAATTATCATGAATTTAGAACAACACTAGCGTCTTATGCAAACAGCTAAACTCCCTCAATCCATTAACCTTAGTAGAGCCCAAATCAGGCCTTTATGATGCCAACTAAGATAAGATCTCTATTTAATTCATCGTTTTCCATGATTTTCTTTCCTTATTCTGTTCCTTATCATTATATCCTGTCCATGGGTTAGAGGCCAATTCATTCAGTGGTTATAAGCTTCTGTGTTTTTTTCACTGTCACAGAATTCATGAGTATACATACTTCTTAAAATGGTGGTAGATTTATAATCTTTCTTTCATTACCTCCTAGCGAACTCACCAAGATCTGATTCTGTTAAAAAAATATGAGTTTTAAAAGACCTGTTGAGACATTATCATGTGGCAATAAAAAGGAAAAAGTTACAGGTGAGAAGTGAAAAGAGGTTTTTTTGTCTCATAAATCAGACCTGCATGCATTTTGAAGAATTGCACAATTCCTTGTACAGTCAACAGTTGCACAGAGGTTATCTGCTTAACTAGGAATTACATACAGACATCTTCTGTTTCTGTCATTGATCCAGTGTTTCTATTTATTTGAAGAAAAAACAACCACAAGGGGAAGTTGAAGTGAAATGATCTTTTGGCTTCACCAAGACTAGAACTTAAATAACATATATTTATGTCAAAACAAAACAAAACAAAAGTGTGGTTTTTGTTTTTGTTTTGTTTTGTTTTTAACAGGTTATTTGAGACTTAGATATTCAGAGAAAAGTCAGGAAGAACAGAGTTTGAAACTTTATTTTTCTTGTGTTCTCACTATAATGTACTTCTGTACAGAAAAAAAAAAAAAAAAAGTAGTTATATAGTCTTCTCATGGAAGTCTTCTGTTATCTTTTTATAACTTTTTTTATAACTTTTTTATAACTTTTTATAACTGTTATCTTTTTATAACTTTTGTTATGTGTGGATTCTTGCTGAAGGCAGTGGAAGCTGAGAAAGTGCTGTACATACAAATCCGGGAACCAAAACAAGGGTATTATTCTAGATATGAGCCAACACATTTGAACAATGCATCAATCTCCTTGCAAAGAAAATGTTACTGTTTACCTTGTGCTGCTTCCATTTCAGTTCAGAAGCTGAAAGGCCAAAATATTTTGCAGTTTCCCAAGAAAGTGCAAGAAAGTTCAGAAAGTGACCTATGTACTTCTTGTATGAGAATCCTCTGTCTAACTGGAAGTTTGCACTTTGGGTGGGAAGGGTGGTGTGAACTTAATCTAACTTCATAATCTTTTCAAGTTCCCATTTCATGAATTACAACCTGTTGTATGTGCTAATGGAAAAGGTAACTGCTGTCACTTCTCGGAAGGGAAATGCAGAAACTGTGGGGATTATTCTGTGAGCAGGGTCACAAACAAAAGATCCTCTTTTTCCCAGTTCCCCATCCATCTACCTGGCCAGTCAGGTTGCACATTACAATCTGCAATGTGGCTCCTGCTATAAAGTAAGCTTATTAAAGCAATAATTGATGATGTACATTGAAAAGAAGCAGAAAAATTTCCCAGTTCCTTACCCTCCTGATTTCTTAGAGTGCTACCCTTACTACTCATTACCAACTGTAAATAAGTAAGAAAAGTTGCAGTGCTGTTTTTAAGCCCTTGTGCATCCCCAGGAGTGATGTTTTTTACTCTTGAAGAGCTGGTATATCTACATGATTAGGTCAAGGTTCTTTTCACAGTACTGGGAAAAAATTTATTAAAATAAATCATTGACTTCAGTAGGACTGAGAGAAAATAAACAGTCCTAACACGGCAGTAGTGGATTGCTTAGTGCATTTGAAAGTCTGTATGAATATAACTGATGTTGCTGTTGCCAAGATGCAGAAAATTTCTCAGAAACTGCATATCATAACAAGAAAAGTTTCTTTAAAATCATATTTCCAGCTCCCAAAAAGTCTATATGCTTAAAGTCTCTTGTCCAGAACATCCACATTACTGTAGTTTAACACAGTACACTTTCTTAAATTACAAAAGGAAGAAATAGCAGAAGAATCAATTTATTCTTACACCTTTCAAAAGAAATGAGCTGCTGAGTTGGCCAGGCAGTTGATCAGATTGTCATTAACAAGTTCTGAAGACTTAAAGCACTGAGGGAACATTACAGTAATTCTGATGGTTTAGATTTCTTTACAAAAAAACAACACCAATGAAACATGCATTAGTACTAATTCAAATAGATCAGAGACAGAAGTCTTTGTTATTATTTCTGGCAATGCAATTAGCTTAACTTTTTCTTTAAGTGTGTAAAATCAGTGCTTTGTGGGGTAGTAAAGGAGGAATCTTGAATGATTCTGATATATGTATCTCTGCATTGTGATTTTGTGTGTGTGTCTGAGTGTACTTGCGGTAACCAGCAGTAGATAGCTTAAACCTGATAATCTCCATAGTAAACGTGTACTTCCTCCCATCCCTACATGAGCAAAAGAGATAAAAAAAGGTGCTCTGGGGATAGGTTTCATCTTGTTTTGGCTTCTTTTCTTATAAGTAACTTTGTCATGCAATACAGTTTGGAAAGACTGAATTTTTTTGGTGATATTGAAAGACTAGGAAATTTAACTTTATATTGCAGAAGTCATGGGTAAAACTACTACAATGTACTGGACAATTCATAACATGATATAATCAAACAGGAGGCAAAAGGAGCAGACGACCACAATTCATAAGCTCTTGTTAATGAAGTTTCTTTTTAAAAAAAAAAAAAAGTTACTGAACATTCAATGAAACTGTACTGAGTGAAGACATAGTACACTTTTCTACCTCCTTCTAAATTTTTTTTTCAGAACCTTATGTATTATACTTCATATTGATACTCTGTGTTTCCAAACAAATGATTGAGAGCCCCTCCTAGTTATAGCATCCCTGCTTCATATTGTAAGTCTTACCTTTTGACTTCCCCACACAAAACAGATCCCACTGAGTACAAGCTGTGAATCAGTTATGTCTCTGTATCCACAGTACCTGCAACTCTGCCAACAATGTCCGCTGGCAAAGGACCCCCCTGCTGCTGAGGACACTCAGAGGCCAAGAGTGGCCCCAGCCCAGTGTGGTTGGACCAGCTCACTATACTTTGCCCAGGTCCTTCATTGCACTGTGTTATAATTTCACTGAATCAAACTGTGTTGAGCTTTTGTTCTCAGTTCATATTGAAGGCTGGTCTAGAACAGTAATGAATAGATCTGACAAATTAAGATATTTTCAAGCGAAACTGTGTTTTAGTCACCTGGTAAACAATTGGGTAAAAGTTCACTTTTTTTTTTTCTTTTTTTTCTTTTTTTTCCAAGAGATTAAATATCTTTGACAGTATTTGTGCTTACTGATTGTCATTTCTTCCTATTCTTCTCCATGCATTTTCACTTTCCATCTGACCATACACAGTTTTTGTCAGATACAAAATGTAGAACAGAAACAAGGACAAAGCTTGTCAAAAGGGGTAGGGAGATTGTGGAGGGGGGTGGGGCGGGGGTGTGTAGAGAGCAGAAAGAAATATAATTGCTGAGAAGGGAAAGAAAAACTGACACCCAGTCCCCCCAAACCAGAAGACTTTCTGTTTTCACAAGGGAGCTTTCAGTTCTTCAAAGATCTGATGGGATTAACACTAGTCTGGTATATAGCCTAGGTTCCAGCACAGTCTACACCTCTCACTGTAGGAGACTCACAATTTTTTAGGGATGCTTTAATTTTGAAGTAGTATATGTTTTCGCATTTTTTTCAGGTGTTCACTTCCCTATTCCAGAAATAAACAAAAATTATAGTATGAACTACCATAGTATGAACCATACTACTATATAGTAGGAAGGAGCTGAATGACCACTCTCTAAAGGCATTTTAGAGTGAAAATTTACCTAGAGTGAAAATTTTAGATTACATAACCATAGCAATGATCTAACAAAATATTCAGCTTCTCTAACACTACAGGAAGATGTGCTACAATATCTGCACAGCCAATCAGCAGTACTACAAGCCTCAGACCAGGAAACTCTTTAAAGTACAGTATGTGTGAACATTGCAACTGAGACTTTCTCATTGCTGCTGTTTCTTTTTTATTTCTCTATGCTCATAGGACAGCAAAGCAGATGTGAAGTCACTCATGGCGAAATTTAACGCGGGTAACAACCCCTCAGAGGATGTTTCTGGTAACAGTCGACCCTTCAAAATTGCAGGACAACCTCTCCATTCAGGATTACAGACAAGGAAAGCAGCACTTGAGAAATTTGCAAGTCAAGGAAATGCAACTTCTCCTTCAGGACCCAGTACCTTTCACAAACCTGTTCATCTTAAGACTCCTCTGGGGGTCAAGCCTTCAGCTGATGATAAGACAGAAAAGGATCCAAAGCCCCCGTATTTGAAACCAGTGGCACAAAGGTTTGGGGTTCAGCTTCAGACAACTAACAGGGAAAATGATGGGAAAACTGGATGCACTAAACTCCCTACCAAAATCAGTGACTTGGCAAAAGAAGAGCCAAAGCCTCTGTATCCAAAACCTGCAGGGAACAAGCCTCTTAGCACTGCTCCTCATGAGAAAGAAAAAAGACCTCTGGGAACAAAACCAAATTCAAATTTTGAACCACAGGAGAGTGAGGCAAAACCAGTATTCTCAAAAGTAGCTGGAGTTAAGGAAAAGTTCATGTCTGCATCACAAGAAAATGAGCCCAAGCCTCCTTCCTCTAAACCAGCTCTTGCACAGAAACCTTCTCTAAACCATGAGGTCTCCCACAGTGAAGACACTTCAAGTAAAAATGCGCTTCTGCATAAAGGACTAGGAGGTCCTAGGCCAAAAATACATTCTTTTAAAGCTGCAAAGGAAACAGATGAAAATAGTAACTGTGCTGCAGAAACTGCAAGCAGTCATTTTGCTAACATGGCTCTGAAACCTACTGGCCACTGGTCCAGCTCATCTCAAGGCACCCCCAAAAATGTGGATGAAAAGACTGAAGAAAAAGGAGTGAGTGCTGCCAGGAATATCTTTCTCAACAAAATCAGCCAGGAAGAATCTGGTTCATCTCCTCCCAAGTTCCGTAAGATGAGCACAGTGTTTGCTGCAGGAAAGTCACTGGGTGGGTCAGAAGAAAAGGAGGATGGGGACAAGAGCTCAGGAGTCCCGAAAAGAAAAGCCTTGCCCCCACTATTCAAGTTGGGCCAGCCCCCGCAAAAACCCTGCCGACCACCCAGCGTGGACCTGGAAAAGTTCCAGAAGAGCATCCCAAAAGACAGTGAGTCCTCTCTGTTCTTTCTTTCATGAGTATTTCTTTTTAACCCATTTAGCACTCAATTTATTTCAGGTGGAATCCTCCCTTCTGTTCAGAAATAACACAAGACCTGTGCATCTGACATCCACTTAAAGCCTTAATCTATGCTTATATCTCATCTGTACAGGGCAGAAATGAAAATTATATTCTCTCTCCCTCAGCAACACAGAGTGTAGGAGGAATGTTTTCTGTGTTAGTTCACTTGTTTTTCAAAACTGTTAAAAGTAGCTATTACTTGTAGCAGAGAGTTTAAGTATTTTTCTCAACAGACATTGAAGTCCTGACTTCCTATAAATGAGGTGTTGATGTTCAGTGTCTTGTTCTCTTATGAATTTCCTGGGCACAGTCTGATGGCTATCAAAATGATAGTAAACCTGTAGTAACCACACCTTTTTTTTTTTTCTTTTTTTTTTTTTTTGCCTTTCACAGTGACTAACCACACATCCTTATAAGCTGCTGTATTTTATAGTATGTTCAGAAAGTTAGAACACTATGCTGTTACAGAATGAAGGATTCCCAGGTACAGCTGCATGGATTTCATACTCGGATCTGAATCCAGACTCTATAAGCATCTTCTGCACTTAGTGTTTTCTGTTAGATTTGTGTGATTTCAGTTGCATGGAAGTTTGTAGCACCTGAAGCTCTGCCTCACTGTTCTTATGAAGTAAGCCACTTAACTTTCTGCTGGTTGTAGTCCAGGCATGAATATTAAGGTTTATTACAGGCTTTCTGTAAAACTTGAGGTGGTTTTGTGTGTGATGAGAACATCTGTGAATATATTTGAAATATCTGGTAGTATACACATTTGTGTGAAAAAAATGGAATTTCTGTGACTCTACTCACACAAAAAGTTCTGCTTCAGCAGGTTCCTTTCATCCCATAGGGCAAGTTGCCACAAATATGAGCTGTTTCTGAGGTATTCAAAATACGTCCTTGAAAATCTGAGGTTATTAGATAAAAATATAGTTTCCTAAAGTTAGACCCAGAAATCCACTATCTCCTCCTTGAAGAAGAGATGAGTTTTTCAGATGTTCTGCGTGTCCTTAATTTTCCCTTATATCACCTGTTAAAACATTTGGGTCAAGATTTTCTGCCAGTGCATTTTAGGCATTGTTTGATAATTTTAAAAAGCTAAAATCAGTTACTCTTACCTCCAGCTGGAGTAGGTGATGCCAATTGTCATGTTTCTATTACAATTTTTAGTGTACATGAAGGAAGCTTTCTGTTTTTTCTTATAATGCCAGGCACTGGGAACTATGATTGCATATGAAACTGATCATATTTTACAATCAAAGTTTTAAGGTGTATGGGTACAGGTGAATGCAGTGCATCTGAGAGAAGCAATGACAGAAACAAAAAATGTATTTTTCTGTTACATTTTTATTATTATTCGTTTATTTCTGGGTTTTTCTTAGTACACTGTTACCTGCACAGAGATTAGGAAGCGAAGTGTATATCCAGTCCTCACATATATTTTTTTAGTTCAAGTCATTTTAACTAGTTAGGTCCTGCAACAATTTGAGTCAGGTAAAACACACAGCTAAGTAGTTTCTGATAGTGAGGGGCATTTCACAGTACCTACATTAGTCTGCCTTAAGCATCTCTCTTAGATTAATTAAACAGATCAAACTTAGATTCAAATTTCCAATGTAGTGAGTGGGAAAGGGAGAAGCCCAATGAAGTGTTTCAGGGCATTTAAGTTAGATGCCCGATAGAGCTGAGAATAGATGCTCTAAAATACTCCACCCTGTGCATGTGCAATGCATCAGGTACAGTTATGTAATTTACTTGATACAGAATTTGTCCTTGTGTCTTCTGTACTTAGAATGCAACACTGCTTGTGTTTCAGCAGTTTTGTAATACACATAAGAGTAAGCTTCCTGAGACAAAAGACGTTACAAGGTGTTATGACCGGATGAAAAGGCTCAGAGCTGAGTTTCTGTGAACACAAAAAGTCACACCAAAAGCAGAGTGTGCATGAAACTGTATATTCTATTATTATTTTCTCCTACTCAAAAATGAGGAGCATAACATAAATAACATAAAATGTACTGTCTTGTCAAGTTTATATTCCATTTTTCTCCTCTCTCTCCGTATGAGGAATTGTTCTCACAAATGCGTGAACAGGGCCAGGCCCTCGAGTGGTATAAATTTGTTTCTCTCTTTTAAAAGAGGTATGCCAATTTATAACAATTTGAGCAGTCATCCCTTCTTCACAAAGCACTGTTCATCATGACTGTCCTTACTCTAGTGCCCAGAAAAGGTTCAAAATGGAACGATAGTATTTTCAGCAAAGGACAACAGCAAATGTTTTGATTAAACAAAAGCAATATGAGCTTTGCTAGTTAGAACACTGAGAAATCCTGACCAAGGCTGAATCACTCAGAAGTGCAATTATTTTAAAAACATATTTGATAATTTTATTTTAAGTAATTAATGGAGAAAATATCTTGTTATCTTACTATTCAACTTTTTTATTATTATTATTGTTTTCTGCTGCCCATGCAGGTATACTCACAATACATTTTTCACTCTCTTTTTAAAATTGAAGGTTACAAATATTTATTCCACACATTTCAAATGAACTGGTTGTGTGAACGGGGCTATAAGGATAACACCAGAATTTTTGTTGAAAGGAAAATCTCCAGTTGTCACTAACCAGTACTAGGACAGCTACCAGCCTGGGTGAGTTGCAATGGGGAGAGGGACAAAAGATGGAGCTACCCAACGTGGTGGCACAGGTTGTTCTCCAAATATGTTAGAAGATACACACCCAACTTAATACACACACAACTAAACAGAACTGAGTGGTCAGTGATGGTCTTCTCTACTTCACACTCTGAGTCAGGGCAAGAATGAAAGATTTTGAAACCACATCAGTATGAAGCTGTTCATACTGGCCTTGAGCTTTAGCCTTCCCCTGAAGAGTTGGTATGTAGACCTTGATGTTATGCTTGGCTTTAATTAATGAAGCTTATTTCTTTGTGGCCAGAACTTCATGTAGAACAGTTTTGGTGGCGAGACCTTATGTTCTAGCCTAAATCTGAACAACCTTGTTTTCAACTCAGCAACGTTATTTATCACTGCTGGGTTTCCTGGAACATTAAACTTGAATGACAACACATACCTGCTTTGGAAAGGCAGTTAAACTGAATGGCTTTCTATCTCTCTTTTTTTTTTTCTTTAGCTGTCATTTCAAGAGTGAAAGTCATGCCAGGGAGATGACACCCCCGCAGCACAAATTCTTCCTGCTCATTACTTTGTCCTAACAAACAGAAGCTTGCCATAGTTGCTTTATTTTCTGCTGTGATTCAGGGCCTGAGCAAAAAGAACAAGCAAATGGAGAAGGCTTTCCCATCCAGCAACATGGGATTCTGAGATCTAACCTTCTGGGATGATGGGTCTTTTGGTCGTTGTGGTGGTGGTTTTGTTTTTGTTTGGTTTTTTGATCTGTACTAGGGTCAAAGTTTTGTGGTGTCCTTTGTGAAGAGAAGAGCTTCACACATGGCAGTTGATATAATTGTGTTAGGGACATGTGCCTGGGGTGCAGGAAATCTTGCATTGCCTGATTGGAACCCAGAGTTTGACGCTGGAAAAACCTTAGATGCTGGAGGCTGAAGTGCTCACCTCAAATGCAGCAGCCTTATTCTTTTGTGAGGGAAGATTTAAACTGTCCTGTGTAAATAGTAAGGTTTGCTTTGTTTTTGATTAGAAATGTTAATCTCATCCTGAAAAACTTTTCCTGATAACACCCCTGCAGATACAAGTGTGTTGCTGAGGAAATGCTGACTGTCAGTTTGTTGCTACATTCCAGTGAAGACAGGTTTTAATGAATTCCTGCCTCGGCCTGTGAATACATGGCACCCTGGAAAATGTTACCTTTCCTCTGGGGACAGTGACAGGACCCAAAGGAACGTCATGGAGCTGGGAGAGGGGAGGGTCAGGCTGGGTGTTAGGGAAAGGTTCTGCACCCAGAGGGTGGTCGGGCACTGGGACAGGCTCCCAAGGACAGTGGTCATGGCACTGAGCTGCCAGAGTTCAAGTGTTTGGACAATGCTCTCAGACATAGGGTTTGGTTTTTGGGTGCTCCTGTACGGAACCAGGAGTTGGACTCAATGATCCTGCAGGTCCCTTCTAACTTGGGATATTCTGTGATTCCTTGATTCTGAATTCTTGTGTTACATTCCTCTAAAGCTATTCTCCTGAGAGTAGATCAAACTTACATCAACTTGAAATCAATGGGCTGCATGTGCTTTCTAGATTCAGAAGATAATACTAATGATAACATTAATAACATACACCCAAAGTTCAAACAGGGCTTCATTAGGGGAAAAAACAATAAATAAATAAAAGAAGAGAAACAAAGTCATTTTGCTGACACCTTTCCATGTGAGGCCACAACCACACTATTGCTTTCAGAGAACTGCACCTGGGCTGACTTCAGTGTGCTTGTGTGGGTACAGATGGCCAGCCACACAAAGTCCGTTGAAGGCTCAGAGTCCCCAGTGCTCTGAATTCTTCTAGGAAGATTTCAAGCCGTGGTGGGAGAAAGGAAAGGAAACTGTACTGAATCAAGGAGGAAAGAATACATGCAAAACAATTCTCACAGTTTATGGTATGGGTTGCAGTAGTGCCTGCAGCCCCTCTTGAGGGTCTATCCCAAGATGTATTGTGTACCCTGACAGTGACATGGCTTTTTTGATTTGGATAAGACATAAAGAGAGAATAGAGGAATTAAAATTGGAAGTGTGAAGTACAACAAAAATAGCACAGCACTGTTGGCAAAGTAATTAACAAACAAGCACTGCTCCTGTGGACAGTAAGCATCTAACTGTTTTTGCAAAGCCCCTTATAACCAACCAATTGTTGCCCTTATTTGACAGCAAGATGAAACAAAAACTTCCAATGTTATAAAGAATAGGGGATTTTTTTTATCACAGGATGTCACTGCTATTTACGGTAGAATCAGTACTTAAAAGGTCACTGGAGGTTTTCTTTCTTTACTTCAGTGTCAGGTTGGATAAAGTTACACAACAGCTCAGTCATAAGATGTAAGGGGATAATACAAATTGTAATTTGAGATACATAATCTGTTCAGATGGAACTAAAACTAGGCGATATCAAACAATGCAGCTTAGGGTGGAGTGGTGGTAGTGATGTGTAATGATGTGATGCCTCTGCACATAGGAACTATAGCATGCCATAAAACCTTGTACACCTCAGAGAAGTGTCAAAAGATCAGAATAGCATGATAATTATGTGCAAGTTAATGTCTGGATTTTGATATACATAGTTGAAATGTTGAATTCTGAACTATACCAAAAATATTTACTAAAGAAAGAATATTCATGGGGATTTTAAGACCTTCAAGATCTTTTCCCTAGTCTTTTCTTAGATTTCATAGTGTTAATATCTACTGTTATTGATCCATCACAGATTTACCTGAAAACTATGGAAGTGAACTTGAAATTATGATCATACAGGTCTGCCATGAATGTAACTTTGCTAGATCTGCTTGGAATAAAATAAATAAATAAATAAATAAATAAATGGATTAGTAGTTGCATGTAGTTTATAGTGGAAACTAAGTTAAAAACTCTCCAGCTTTCCTCTAAGGACATTTTTCTCTTGCTGTCTCTGTAAATGGGAGAACGCAAAGGATTCTTTCAGCAACATTTAACTGAAATATATTAAATGGCTAAGAAACAGAAGAATCAATTTTTGAAGTTCATAGTTCATGGATCTTCACCTAAATGTCTCCATTTTTGTTTGTGACACTTTATGTGGTATACTCATTACCTTTCATATGATTAGACTGTGGTGAAATTAACAGTAAGATATAGACAGTATATATCATAGTATGAATGGCAAGCACATAATTGTATTTTTCTCATGTATGCACTTACAGTTTATGTATGCATTGTAGAGTCATTTCTGCAGTTGACTGTGCTAAATCTTATAGAGTCAGCTATAATTATTCCTGAGCTGAGACTTCAGTATCTAAGATGCATAATTTAAGATTCTGAGGATAAACCAATGCAGCTATTGATTCTATTGAGGAAACATAATGATCACTTAATAACAATTCCAAATACACATTAACAGTGTGATTCAAATTGTTTTGAGGTCATTTCTGTTTTGAATCAAAGTATATACCTAATATATACTCTGAATTGGTGTGGAAATTGCTAAGGACTGAATGAAACCAAATGATGTGTTGTGATGTATTAGAATCCAGTGTCCACCCTCAAGCAGGGTCAGTGCTGGGTGAGCTCAACACAATGCCTTTAGGATTATACCACATACAAAAAAAGAGTCTTTATGGAAGAGTATTCAGAATATGACTTATAAAGGACAGTTGCTAAGGAAACATGAAAAAGACAGCTAGAACGTCTTTTATCATAGAAAGTGTCAAAGAAAATGGAAACTGCTAGACAGAAAAACAGTAAAACCAATGGAACCAAGTAATTCTCTTTAAGTTATGTTTTCTTTCTTCAGTCTTTGAAATCTTTTTATTTCCTAGACCTATTTGGTTCACATGAGGAAACACTTTTGATGAACCTTCATCATTTGGTTGCATTACGTAGGTAATGGTAGACAAGTTATTATGCTGTAACAAAGTCATGAGTATTCTGAAACATGTCTGTATCCCAGAAAAGTATGAGAATATAAATTATGTTAACAATTTTAAGTGAGAGAAGAATGATATGGACTGGCTGGAAGTTCCCCCACTTATTATGTTGGTATGTATTTTGCTCAAAATCTGCTTTATAACTAATTGTAGCAATTAAGTATATCGAAAATATCACATTAATTCATAGGCAGCTTTATGGTAAAGCTGGAAATAGAGACTTTTTTTTTTTCCCCAGATATACAAAAATATGCATGTGGTCATGAAGCTTTGAACATGTCGCTGATACAATTATTGGAAAATGTGTTTTGAAGTGTAAAGTTCTCACATTTAGCTAGACCCAAACATCTGCTTTGTATTTCATTTACAAGAACATTTGGCATATACTTCTCATATCTTTGAACTCTGACATGTTCTGAAGTTTGTCTTTGGGCTGGAAAGTCTTAATTTCTTTGTATTGTTTTAATAATATTTCCCTGGAGGTTTGCAGATATAAAGCATAAGTAGTATGTTCCATTCTATCCTGTTATTTTCTAGACCTGTTTTGGTTGACATGAAGAAATATTTTCTATGAACCTTCATCATTTGATCATATTATGTAAGTCACAGTGCACAACTTAATAACTTCATCATAAAAGTTTGATTTTCTGCACTGCTGACCACTTCTGAGCTTTGAATTAAGTTTTTCAAAACAACTTTCTCAAAAGCACAGAATACGTTTCCTAGTTCCATCGTAGAGAAATATTTGTTTTCCTGTATGTGGCACAGGGCTGATTAGTATTATTTCTCTTTTTTTGGAACATTAGTTGTAGCACTCAGAGGGAGAATTGGGGTCAAATATGCTTTTCTACAATCCTTCCTTGAAAAAAAAAAAAAAAAATCAGACATAAAACAGTTAGCAAGTTATGTGCTGTTGTGAGAGTACTTAACAGTAGTTGATATTTATTTTATTAAATACCCAGTTTTAAAAGTGTTTTGGATTATCTAAATATCCTTCTAAGTATGAAAAAAAAAAGTGTAGTGTGTCTTTTTTTTTTTCCCCTTGCATGAGAAATAGCTTAATTACGAAATGGTGCTTAACTTTGGCTGACTTGGTCTCTGTAAGGAACAGGAATTAAGTAGTTTTTTTGCGTACATGTGAAAAAGTTTTTGGTAATGTCTACAGTTATTCTTCTGAGCAATAATTTGTTCTATCTTGCCTGTCTACCACACTCCTAAATTCCCCCGATGGTGAAGTCACTAATAGAATAATGTGAAGATCTAAGTCTTAGTCCAAGCCCAGTGTAAGGCCATGCAGACAAGAAGCACCTGTTATTTCAAGCAGCTGCAGCCAGTTTGAGGTGAAAGCAGCTGCTTAAGCTGAAAGCAGCTGTTTATGTTTAAGGTGGGTGATAGATTCTGCAGTCCAGTTCTGCCAAATGGTATGTTCCAGGATATCAGTGTCAAAGAAAGGCACGTAGATCTCCTACTTTCTCTTAGATATTGCCAGGTTGGAGGTTTCACAAACTGATGTCTGGGATAGGGGACAGTATCTGATTAACATTGATTCTATAGCTTCTTTGAAAATGTCCATCATTATATATTTAATCCAGCAATGGCTTAACCTCGGCTAGCTGCCAGGTGCCCACACAGATGCTCTCTCAACCTCAGCAGAACAAGGGGAGAAAATGAGATGAAAGAGTTTATAGACTAAGATAATAACAGTGAGATTGCTCACCAGTTACTGTCACAAGCAAAACAGACTCAGCATGAGGAAGATTAATTGAATTTACTGCCAATTAAAAATAGTGTAGGATAGTAAGAAAAAAAAAAAGCTAAAAACCTTTCCCGACCACCTTTCTTCCCAGGCTCAACTTCATTCCTGACTCTCCTACCTCGTCCCCACCCCGAGCAGTGCAGGGGGATTGGGAATGGGAAACGGGGAATCAGAGCTGTGGTCAGTCCCTGACGCTTCATTTCCGCTGCTGCTTCACAGTCACTCCCTGCCCCTGCTCCACGCGGGGTCCCTCCCACGGGATGCCGTCCTTCCCGAACTGAGCCTGCGGGGGCTGCCCACAGGCAGCAGCTCTTCAAGAACTGCTCCCACACGGCTCCGTACCACGGGGTCCATCCCCCAGGAGCAAACTGCTCCAGCACGGGTCCCCCACGGGTGGGTGGCAGCTCCCCCCAGATCTCCTGTTCCTGCGTGGGCTCCTCTCCACGGGCTGCAGCCCTGGCATGGGGCCTGCTCCTGCGGGGGCTCTCCATTGGCTGCAGCATAGATATTTGCTCCAATGTAGTGTTCCATGGGCTGTAGGGGAACAGCCTGCTCCACCATGGTCTTCTCCATATGGGCTGCAAGAGGACCTTCTCCCCTCCTTTTTCACAGACCTTGGTGTCAGATGAGTTGTTTCTCTTGCATTTTTCTCTGTCCTCTCTCTCACTGCTGCTGCACAGTATTTTTTTTTACCCTTTCTTAAATATGTTATCACAGAGGTTACACAACTATTTCTGATGGGCTCAGCTTTGGCCAATGGTGGGTTCCTTTTTGAGTTGGCTGGACCAGGTTGTCTTTGACACGGGGTAGCTCCTAGACTCCTCTCAGAGAGGCCACATCTGTAGCCCCCACCCACTGCCACCAAAACCCTGTTATGTAAACAAAATACAAAGCTTTCTTTGTATTGTTTCATATTTGTCCTTCTAAAGGCACACAGAAAACTTTTTACTAAGAATATCGATTTTTACTGCCAAGCGTTTTATTTTTATTAAATATTCTGTCAAGATCACAGAGAAAAGAAAAAAGAAAGGAAAAAGAAAAGAAATTTAATATTTTTTATTAAAAACAAGTCAAAACTAAACTGAAGACTCAGATTTTACATTTTTATGACATACTTTTGCAAATCTACTTTGACTTGAAAAACCAACATGAACTTTTTTTTCTTCTCAAATTTTCAGAAAAAGATCCTGTAGCATTTAATCAGATGTAGAAGAATGTGGCTGTTTGCATTTAATGCAGAATTATATATGGCCTTTCATTAAAACTGGCATGAGATCTTTTCTTGGGTGATACAGGCTTACAAACTTATATAGCTCATATTTTGAAAGATGGTTACTTCTCATGCTTCAAATCTTCCATCTCCAATTTGAGATACCTCCAGTATCTTACATTTTTGAAAGATAATTTTCCTCAAGTCCTTTATATCTGGATTCTGAAAATCGTATTAACTTAAAGTTTATTTAGTCATCCAAATATTTAATTGTAGGAATCCACTAGTCATTCTCGAATACTTTGATAATAATTATTGAATTCTAAAGTGATAATTCAATACTGATAAAGACAAACAAAAATAGAAGTATTTCATAGTAAAGATGTTAGGAAGCTTTGTGATTTAAAAAAAAAAAAAAAGATATTCTAACAATTAGTATCCTAAACGATTCATTTTATTAAAGGACATTTTTGATGTCATTAATTTCCACCCAAAACTCAACCTTCCTGAAATGTATGCATTTGAAACAATGATATTCCTTGTTTGCAGATCTTGAAGGGAAAACATGCAAAAATCCCTGGCTTTGAATGTGAGGTTTTGTAGCATGGGAATTTTTTATGCAATTGATTCATTATATAGACTATCAGTGTTTATATTCCTTTAACTAATTTTTAAATAGAACTGAATACTATATATGATGTAAGCATTTTCACATTGAACAATGGGTTGATGAAATAGTTTACCCCTTCATCAGTTGTTTATTTGGAAAATAAGTAGTCATATTTTAAGTAATTTTTTTCCAGCACATTTTCTTTTATTTGCCTTTGCATCCAAGTATTTCAAATATGAGTGGTTTACTGAAGATTTATTTTATACTATTGCTATCTTATGTCCTTCATCTCTGAATACTTCTCATTGTTTTTGTTTTTGTTTTTTTCCTGCATAAGAAATGACTTCTATATGATATAAAAATAACTGGCTTGGGTTTGTAAATATTTCTCATTAAAATAATATGAAGAATTTAAAAGTAACCATGAAAGGTTTTTCATCAAGCAACAAAAAGTTTAACCTACAGTTCAAAGGAGAATCAATTTTGGTTCCCCTTTAGATAAGGATATGCTTCTGCATAAGATTACACATCAGTTGTTTGAAATCACTTTCCTCATGCCAATCAGCTCTGCCCAGAAAAAGCATTCTAAATATCTAACCTCATAGTCTCCAGAAGGCTCAGTCCTCCAAGCTTTTATATAGCATAGTGCTTCAGGTGAGGCCTGAAGGTTTTCTTTTGGGAGTAAGACAGCATGAATGTTTAATAACAACTGTTCAAATATCAACTTTAAATGTAGATTTTTCTGGTGTTGTTTATATTTTACCTGTTTGTCTCTACATGCTCACATAGAATGGGATACATCATCTGCCAGGTATGTGGTCTGAGATTTAGTCATTCTGAGAATGTAAGAATAGGTGTTGTGTTATCTGAAAAAAAAAAAAAAAAAAAACTTGAAGTAGTCTGTGCATCTGCTCTGGAAACACAATTTACCAATTGAGATCAATGAGATGTTCTGCTTGAAAAAAAGGCATAAATTCTCCATCTGTTCCGATCATGTTGTTCACGATGTATGAGCAAATATCAGCAAAGTTATCTTAAAATAGATGGAGATCTGTGCTAGGTATCCATTTTCCCCTTTTCCCTTCCTCCAGAATTCCCCTTTTGTGGAGGTGATTTCCATTATATAAAGCTGAAAAAGCACGCTTACCATCTGATGGGAAGAAACTCAGAGGAGCTGAGGACAACAAAAGAAAAAAAAAAATTGTACCCAGGCATTCATTTAAGTTGGACCTGGACTCAGGGAGGGCAATAATAAAAACTGTTCTGTGGTCTTTGTTTTCAGGGCATGAGCAGTGTCTCCAGTAATCTTAGTGTCTCTACTGTTAGAGCATATCTGACAACATCACATCAAAAACACTGAGCTTCAGTAATGTTGCAAGTGTACCTGTTTACTCTGAGCAGCTCCAAAGTAGCATAATTTTGAAACCTGAAAAAATGGCTTGTATCTAAATGAATATGCAAGTTAGGGAAGCAGAGCAAAGAACAGCTCTCTGCAGATTATGAATAAAGTAGGAAGTGGGTGATCAGCTGCTGCAAATGTTGTTGCAGGTTCTTAGTAAATTCTCTGTAAGGCCCAGAAAGCTTCCCAGATCTTGCATGTAGAAATGGTGACGTGTTTTGCAGTAAAATTGAAAAACAATATTGCACTTGCAAAATAGATCAAAAGCATTTTGTTTTATAAAATAAATGTTTCATTCAAAATGCAAAACTTTTGACCAGCAGTATAACTGCTTGAAAAATCCTGAAGTCCTTTTTCATTTAAGAAAAAAAATCATCATTAAATTGAGTGGTGTAAAATTCCAGGCATTTTTCTTGCAGAATGTATGGAGTCCCCTTGCAGTAGCTGATATTGTCAGGTTTTCTTTACATTAATAAAGCCAGAGGAGGGTGACACCTCATCAGTAGCTCACCGCATCAGGCGTCAAAGGGAACAAAGTCTTTACAAAGGATGTATTCTAGACTAGAGGAAGAGAAAGATGGTCTGTTTGTTAGGATATGAAGTGGAAAAAAAATACTCAGTTTTTTCCCCTGTATGTACAAGAGAATGCCTTGCTAGGAAAGGTATTTTCTTTAGTATATATATTATTATATTTATGGTGAAGTAGGTGAGATGAGAGTGAACTTGAAATGGAAGTTAGTGTGGTGTACATGTATGGTTTCAGTTTTGTTTCATATGCAATCTTCAACTAGAAATGTCTGGATTGAGGCAATAGATGGCCTTTATACTACAGCCTGATACCTTCAGTATAATTCAGAGTTAAGTCCTTTCAGTTAAGATTACAAAACATCATCCTGGGCAACCTGCCTTAGGTGTCCCTGCTTGAGTCCCTTCCAACCTCAGCCATTCTGTGATTCTGTGAAGATGACTGTGTAGAAAATGGAGGCTGGGCTAATGCATTTGAAAGAGATTGTATTGTGAGGAAATACGTTTCAGCTGTTCTCAGCTAACTGGAATTTCTTAAGCATTAATGACTTTGGGAACAGGTATACATTACTGCTACAGTCTAGCCAAGGTGTGAGAAAAATATGAATAGCTGAAGCCAGGTCATCACCTGCCAGATTGGGATAGCTTCCTACTCCGTGGGTGATGATCAGAACCATTATTTCTCATTGTTGCCAATTAATAACTTAGTGCCAAGGAATCACATACTATTGTAATACAGAATTTATCAGCAATTTATGCCTTCAACCAATAGGTGTTGAACTGCAGGTGTGAGTGATTAAACGTGTTTTGTTGTTGTTGTTTGACTGCCTCTGTTCTGGTCAGTTTGATAGTTAGATACTATTCTTCATCTGTGTGCCAATCTCTCATCCAAGAAATGAGACATCCTGGTATTTAGGGAGACAATAAATAAAGACATGTCAGTTCAGCTTTGTCAGCACTGGAGCCTATATCATCATTGTACATGAGTACAATTTATCTTATGAATCTGAAAAGGAGTGGGGAGAACTGGTTCTTGCTGAATTACTGATTCCCATCAGATTTCTGTCCCACCTCCGTGCTGCTTGTTGCATGCATGGTAAGGACTCCAGGCACTGCTGGAATTTCCCACCAGGTTCTGCTACTCATTTCTGGTATTGGTACCTCAAGACTGAGTAAGGCAGTATTTCAGAACAGTTACAGAAGGTTTTTAACAAGGTGAGAGTGGATATGTTTTTTTAATCCTAGCTTGAAACTTGTATGTGTCCACATAGAGTTCATCTGTTCCAAATGGTTGGGTTTATTTGTTTGTTTGTTTGCCTGTTTGTTTGTTTGCCTGTTTGTTTGGCTAGTTTCTCTTTGAGTTCACACAGGAAAAGTGTGGAAATTACTGAGACCTGCTATAATTCAGTTTGTTTTCTGCGGTTGTTGAACACAATATCTGGACACAAAGGGAAGATGGGTTCTTTCTCTAGATGTTGTCTTAGCTACTGAAGATATGCCAGTGTTTCTCACAAGCCAGGAATAGGAAGGGTCAAAGTCACAAGTTTTACATCAAGACAAATTCAGTGTCCTGAACTTCCTGATGAACAAACACTGCAGGAATGCAGGTGACCTCTGGGTTGCTACATGTATAGAAGTTGTTTGTGAAGGCCCCCCAGGCACACAGGAGAACTGCTTACAATGTTTTGTGCACAGTCCTGGTGTGAGTGCTAAAGCTCTAAGGACAATTAAAGAAAGTTAGTATCACAATTAGCAGAAATATTTGTTACTCTTTATGGACAGTTTGTATGGCAGGTTTCTCTTAGCTGCTTTACAGCTGCACAGATTTTGAGGAACTCTTTCTTTTTGATCCATTCTTTCAGTTCTTTGTTAAAAGGTTTGGTTTCTCCACCTGTTTCTTCAGTGCCAAATAGCATGTGAAAAAACTGAGAGACCCAAGAAAAGAGAAGAGGCTATTTGGAAACTGAAGCGGTAGTGGCGAAAGCTATCTTGCAGTGATGGTCTGTCACCCTGTTTCTGGTGGTGAGAGTGCTTTGGGTACATGTAAAGCCAGAATGTAGTTTCAATTTATTTTCTCATTCTGAGTGTCCAGAGCTGACTTCAGTTCCACTACCAGCACAGAACCTTCCCGGGCACTCAGAGTAGCAAGCCTATAAGGCACAAGAAGCGGGAACTGGGATCAAAATGAAATGCTCAATTAAAACAAGAAACAAAACACTACTAAAACATCATGATAGCTGTGTCTCTGTGAGCCTGATTGTAACAGCCTTTTCATACTGAATGTTGCCTTCCTATCTAACTCACCCCATTATTTTCAATATTAGAATTAAAACATTTTACACCCACAGCAGTTTCAGTGTAAGTGAAGGTAATTACACCTCTAAAGGCAGGCAAGAGTCAGTTCTATAGTTAGAAAAAAAAAAGAAAAAAAGAAAAAAAAGGACAGAAAAAAAAACGTTTCCATTATCATGATGATCATTCAGTTATTGCTAGATTCTAGCAATGTACATAGATAGAAAGGGACAGGTGTTCAGCCTTTATACTTAAAAATAAGGACTTAATCTAAAATACATATGTTGTCCTTTCCTGGCTCTGTTTCCTATTGTTTGGATTTGGCTTTTATGAGACAACAGATGAGAGAAGTATTATGCACAGGGACTTGGGCAGAATTTTTGGTTTAGTCCTACAACCTAATCACAATGAAGTAATACTGTATGATGATATAATGCATGCATGCTATCATGCACGCGATTTTTGTGCATATGTGCAACACTGTATTATGGCAACACATATATATCCGTGGAAAAGCTGATACGGGATTCACTATTAAAACACAAAAATTTGAGAGTGCAATTAATACCAGTTAACATGGCTTTTATGAAAACATAAAAGCCTTTTATTTCTGCCTTCATTCCTTGGTTAGAATCTGCTTGAAAGAATTCTACTGCAAATAAATGCTTAGATTGTCAGTGCTATTCATCTTTATCAGGGAATTTGGAACATTAAGAGATTATAGCTGATAAAGTCTGTATGAATAAAGACTCTGAAGAGTTAAATAAGAACATGCACTCCTCAGAGATCAGATACAAGGAGGACGTGATCATTTGTAATCTTGGCTTAATTAAACAGTGTTTGACTTTATGCAAATGCAAATTCATGTAGAATAAACAAACGGAAACCATACCTGCAAAATGTGGTAGTGTAATGCCTTGGAAAAAAAATCGAAACATCAGAGAGGATAAACATCTTTACAGTTAAGTAAGGAAAATGTTGTGGCAGAAAGATCTAATGCACAATGATTTTGAGACTGTAACCCTAATTTTTTGGAGTTTTACCTTTAAGAAGTCTTCATACAGTCATATAGTTTGGGAAAAAAAGCTTTTGCTAATGGTCTTTAGTTTGATATTCATCTGTTTGCATTCCAAAATAAGAACATTAGAAAGTGCTTCCTTAAAGTTGCTGGCCTTTAAGCACATTTTTTCTTGCCTTCTGCACCATGGAAATGGGGAGAGGAAAAACAAAACAAAACAAAAAACTTTTATCTTTGCCCAAGACTTAGGTTTTGTTGTTATTGTTGTTTTGATTTCCCTCAGTCTTATCATCTTTGACAAAACAACCTCATTTTTTTCAATATCTCCTGGAATTTGTGTTTTCTGAACCTCTAACTATTCTCTGTACCTCTAACCATTCTCTCTGTTCTTTGGGTTCTCTCCGGTTGGCACACATTATCACTGCTATAAGCCTCCTCAATACTAAGTGAAAGGATTATTTCATATTATTTTGGGGCTAGCTTTTTAAATAAAATTATACTTTTGTGTTTAAAGTTTTATGATCTCACATATTTTAATCTCATCATCTCTTAAATATTAATGGACTGATTCTGGGCTATGAACTTTTCTTTAAAAATACCAATGGATTCACCTGTGTAATCAGCACTATTGGGACTTTTAGTATTTTGCTGTTTAAGTAATGGTGGAACTTAACTCATTTCAGAATTACTGTCATTGGCCTGTACATTGATGAGTTGCTCCAAGGAGCCATGAAGCCCATTTATCCATGAACTTTTGAGTTCCTTGTTAGTAAGCACAAAAATGTCAAGGCTTGGTATTTTCCATCTAATTTCTGTGTGACATGCAAGAGGACCTTCTAAGCTATTGATTCCCCTTCTCCTCTGTACCCCAAGGATCCCTTCTTTAGTTTCTTCATGTCCAGGTTGACCCACTCAGTGCATGTTACATTTATCTATCTTCCTTATATTTATGCACAAGGTCCAGACTACTTTCTTGTTCTCTTTTATGCTGCCTGGATACTGGCCTAAGAAGCACAGCAAGCACATAAAGTTAAATGTCAGGAGCTTTCAATAACTGGAGGATAGCAGATAGCTGCTTTCGTAGGTCTTGCAGGCCTGACATGTTGACCAAGGACCTTCCTGTAGTAGGGAGAACTACCATGGTAGTAGTCAAACACTGGAGCTAGTTGCCCAAAGAGGCTATGGTAACTCCAGCCTTGGAAGCAGAAAACTCAGGTGGCCAGGGCCCTGAGATCCTTAAGCTAGTGACCCTGCTTAGAACATGAACTTGGGCTAAGTGGCCTCTAATGGTCCCTCCCTGCCCAGGTTGTTCAAGGATTCTGTGATTTTTGCCAGTGTATTCTGACTATAGTGTAGTTATATGGGGACAAGGAGAGGCTGGAAAAAATCAATGGAATAGAAATTATTTGAAAATTTTTAACATAAAGAAACCACATTTATGTTAGGAGGCTTCTAAAATCAGAGTAGCTAGAGTCTGGGAGGTTATCAGGAAGTACTATTCATACAGGCTTTCCCAGCTCCAAGCAGCAATGTCTGCCATCATTGGAGACAGGGTACAAGACCAGTTCAGTTTGTTCTGGTATTCTGTGCCTAAAAACAAAGAAAACCAAACTAGCATAGCAACTTCGCTACCACATTCATGTCTCCTAAGTAATTTAAGGACATAAGAATAACTCTTGCTCCTATATTCTGCTTCCAACAGTGATCTGAAGTGGAGAAATGCAGCACAAACTATTTATTTGTCCTGTGATTTATTGTTTAGCAGAATAGGCTTCACGCTCCTCATTGTGTCTCATTATGTTGTTAAAATAGCAACAACGACATCATCCTGAAAGGGACAGGTAATAGGAGTCTTATTATTTTATTATTATTTTTTTTTGTACTTGCTTGCATCATGGATAAATTAAAGATTCTGCTTATAAAAGTTATGAAAAGAGAATCTGTGCAAGAAGTTGTAGCATTGAAAATCAGACAACCAAACAGCTAAAGAAAGCTCTTTTAATAGTCTAACTAACTTTCAGTCTGGGTATTAAGCATTAGTAAATATTTTTAGTTCAGTGTTTGAGACGCTTTTTTTTCCAATGCTTTGAAGATTTTTTTCTTGACAAGATTTTGATCTTCAGTATGCAGGTGTGAACTTGAAAAAAACTCCAGAAGACAATGGGGTTCTTTTTGATTCTTATTGGTTTAACTGAACTGTGAATTTGCTTTTTTCTTCTGCTCTCCTCTTCCTTAGACTTTGTTGTACTTTGTTCCATACAGATGGGGACAATCCCTTCTGGGTAGCTTAACGATAGTTGAAACACAATTCTAGACTTGACAACATGGTATCCAGGCAGTGATTTCATTTGATTGTGTGTGAATAACTTCTCCGAATGTGAACTTTCGAAGCCATAGTTACCATGGTTTTGGTTGTGGCTTGTACATGGGGCATGAATTCGGTGCAGCACACACGCAAGCCAGCCTACTCATGTAATTATGGCTGCTGTGTTTCTGGTGCACTGCATCATCTTGTTTTTAAGACTGCACCTGTTTGTTGAGGGTGTAGCTTCTCAGATTGCCACTTTTCTAGTATGGGCTTGCTAGTGTAGAATATTAAGTCCAGCCTTTTACAACTTACATTACAAATCTATTTGCAGTTGTAGAGATAGCTGTACAGCTTTTAATCAATGCCAAAACGTCTTTTTCTTTCTCATGCCCTCCCTTTAAACTTTGTCTCTGAGCAAGAACTCCAGTGAGACTGCACTGCTCATGTGACACTTTGCAGCTGATCTCTGCAAGAAAATTGTAGAACTAAATGATAATGTGAAAGCACAAGAACTTATACACTGGATGAACTTTTTTTTTTTTTTGTGTCTCATTTTTGTGTTTTTAAAGACATTTTCAAGGCCTACTGTAGGCAGTAAATTCTTCTAGGCAGATCCTCTCTCCTGTGGTACAGGAAGGCACCAAGTATATCTAAGAAAGAGGTTCACAAAATATATTTGCTTTAGACAGTGTGCAATAGTGATATTTTATCCTAATACTTCACGTAAACAGTGAGGTTTTTATTTTCTTTCCATCTTGAGCTATTTGCTTGATTAATTATTCTGTCCTGTTTTTGTTGTTATTTTTTCAGGCCCTAAAAATGAAGGTTTTAAACAGCCAGCGCTCTCCTCAGCAGCAGCCTCGCCACCTGCACCTCCACCATACTCTGCCATGCAGTTGCCACCTCCTCCACCAGCCCTTCACCCATCCCTGCAGGCCCCAGCAGCTCCCAGCCTGCCTCCCAGGAACATCAAGCCCAGCTCTGAAACAACGTAAGTGAACATAAAATATGAGATCTTTCATTTTCTCTCCTTTTTCCACCTGTTACTGTGCTCATGCTGTAACCTGTGAAGACCATCTCGCAGATCTCTGGGTGCACTGAGCTTCCATGCTGCTGTGCTTGTCCTGCCCTTTCCCTGGCCTGTTTGGATATGTTTTTCATTAGCTTGGACTATTTAGTCATTTCACTAAATAGTCTTATCTGCAGGGACACTTTTTCTGCCCTGTTGGTGAGGGGGTAAGGGATGGAGCAGACAAATACCTGGCTGGGTTTTATACTCAAAAGTAGTATAAAAAGATTTCTTACTTTTGCAGATAATCATTTGTATCAATAGCTGAACCTTTCCCCTGCATTTTTCTTGTGGGGAAGGAGTCAGGAGGGTCAGGCCTTCCAGCCGATACCCTGCTTTGCAGCCTTGCAAGCCTGAGGAACTGAGCTCAGCGCTGGTTGCGAAACCGCACCACGGGATGCGGCATGGCCTGCTGTGACAATATTAGAAGCCACTGTCACACACCGGGCTCCTTTTCTCTGCCCTTCTCCGAAAATCCTCGTGCACATCGGGAACCCTCCAGCGGCGGAGGGCTGCAAGCGCTTCGGTCTAGCGTGAAAACTGGCCGGAAACAAGCTGAAGATAAATACCGAGCCTCTCTCCAGCCAGTAGCCGGAGGACAAGGAGAATATACCGCGGCGGGCAGGGGCGAGGTGCCGCCCGACGGGCGACATGCGACAGGCGACACCCGAGCGTCCCAGCCGCGCTCGCCGCCCCCTCTAGCGGCCGCAGCTCCCCGGCAGCAGCCCCCGGCCTGATGCTCGCCCTGTCCTGTCCGTGCCCCTATCCCACCTCACAGCACCCCTCCGGCGAGGGTAGGCGGCCCGAGGCTTCCTTCGACCGCTACACAGCCTTCGGAAGTGAGAGGCCCCTGAAAATTGCCGGCTGCAGTTAAAGGTCCCTAAACTGCCAGCTGTATCTTCAGCTTCTTCCTTCTCCGGGTTTTTTAATCCAGCACCAGAACCCTTTCACCCAGCCTAACCGTATGCTGCGGTTATGGAGCACTGGAACAGGCTGCCCAGAGAGCTTGTGGAGTCTCCTTCTCTGGAGATATTCAAGGCCCGTCTGGATGCCTACCTGGGCAGCCTGCTCTAGGGAACCTGCTTTGGAGGGGGGTTGGACCTGGTGATCTCTTGAGGTCTCTTCCAACCCCTACAACTTTGTGACTCTGTTTCTCTTGCCCCTTGTATAGATTTTAAGCCATACAAGTCAAGGAGCACATCTTAGAGCTACGTTTAGCGTTGTACAAAAGTCTGATGTTCCTCTTGTGCACTGTGCGAGGAGCCTGCACCTGCGAAGATGGTTAAAAAAACCCAACTCTTTCCAGTCGGTAGGCCCGTCTGCCCATTATATATTTCATACACTACTCATCACCATCGTGTCTGAGGGCCTTTGGCTCCTTTCTCCCTTTACACTCATGATCAAGGTGTCTCCACCTGAAAAACCTACTCACAGTCAGGAAGAGACATTCACGGGTACTTAAGGAGCACATAGGGCTCAACAGAGCACCCAACCATTCTATAAAATAACTGAAAAAAAAAAGCACCGGAAAAATGGTAAATGAAAATGCAGTCATAAAACCATCTAGTGGTTTCACATGTTCCCTTTTTCATACTTGCAGAAGTCCAGACAACGAAGAAAATTATGATGATGTGGAATTTGTTTCACAGAGTAAGATGGGTACGTTCTGAAGCTGTAAGCATATTGTATTCATAAGATAAGCAAAAGCATATTGTGTTCGTGAGTGAGTTGTGCAACTAATTATTCTGGTACTGCAGTTTTATGGGCTAAGAAGGTTGTCTCATAACACTAATTGCTTTATAATTAATATGACAGACTCTCAGGAACTGCTTTAAATATCTCCCTTCCCTTCTCCTGCACCCCCCACCCCTTTCTTTTTGTTGTTGTAAATATACTGGAACTAATATAATAAATTACCAGATTATAATAAAATATAATAATATAATAATAAAAAATATAAAAATATAAATATATATATAAATAAAATAAATAAAATAAAATATAATAAAAATAAAATATAAATTTAAAGATAAATATATTAAAATATAAAAATATAAAAAATATTAAAATATAAAATATAAACATTAAGATTATTATCAACATCATTATTAATATTATTGTTTTAATAATTAATATTGTTAATATTAATATTTAAATGTTAAATATAAATATTCTAATTTGTTAAATTATGCTAATTATATTAATTATTATAAATATTATGATTATTATAAATACTAAGAATATAAATATAAAATTATAATAATAAAATAATAAATTACCAGATTTCAGAATCTGAACCAAAATGAATGCTGTTCTTTCGGAGCTGAAGTTGTGTGTTCTGGCAAAACAGGCACTGTTTTATATGTGATTAAAAAACTAATAATAACTTCCTGATTGTGCTTTTAGTGTGGCTTTGTGATCTGCCTTCAATTGGAGGCAGAGAGTCACTATGTTGTACCAGGAGCTGCCAGAGAAGCAGATTGTGACACAAAGAATTTCAGTCCGCCTTCTGATCTCTCCTCGGGAGGCACTGGTCTGTGCCAGGCACAGTATGCATCGCTTAGTGTGCTGACCATCCCTCTGTACAACAATGTAGGCGTGGAGCTGAAACTGTTCCTGAGCTCTTTGCTTACCTAATTTACCAGCAGAGGAAGCAGCAGATTTAGTGGTTTTTTTCTGCAGAACAGGGCAGAGGCTCACTTAAAGAAAAGCCTTTCGCCACCTTATTCAGCTGTGGAGTTGGTGCAAGCAAGTTCTTTGTGGTCTATCCAGACTGATTTGTTTTGTGTTTCTTTTGTTTGTTTGTTTGTTTGTTTTAACAATGATTTTCTTGTATCAGTAGGCATTTTTTGTAAACAAATAGCATAGGTAGGTTTATCAATGACCCTGATGAATAATTAAAACAAAATTTTCCCTTTCAAAAGTACATGGTGAGATGTGCTAAGTTATAGGAAACAAGTGAAGTGTTTGTACCAGGTATTTCTAGTTTACAGCATAATGTAAAAGCAACCTGGAAAAGCTCTGATTTTTCACTTTCATATCATTGAACGCTAGAGCCTACATGTATTTCTAGTTAATACTAATAGTGCTGTTAGCAGTTTGTAAATAGTTAACACTATAATGAACTGGGTTTTGTACAGTAAATAAAAAAATTAATATCCCCCTTTTTTTTTCTTTTTTTTTGTCATATAGCTCCTGGAAATACAGAGGCGGTAAGTGATAAACTTATCCTTTCCAGTACAAACTGACAAATTTAGTAAAATCAATTCAATACATTAGAAAAGTAATTGCAGAATGAATCCAACATGTTGACAATAAATTGTAGAAACACTTACTGTGAAGGGCAGAAATAAAACCAAGTAAGCTGAGCAAACTGGAACTAATTATAAAAGCTGGCTAGGCACCAAAAGTAGGTTTCAAACACAAAACAAAACTATTTCTTCTGACATTTCATTTCATTTCACTGAGATTTTCCAGAAACAAGGGCCTGTTCTATTCTAGTAATAAACCACTTGTTTCAATTAAGCACACGTTTGTGTTGGTGTCTTTAAGCACCTGGCTGTACTAGGATTAAAACAGTCTCTGAGACCTTAATCTGAATCCTATTTAGATCCCTAGCATTCCGGTTTAACTACTGCTAACCCTGGCGCCTTCATCATGGCAGTGCAATCATCAGTGCAGATAAAGACTTTCCAGGACTAACACTGCAATTAAAACATCCCCCTTTGCATTAAGCAACGTGCTAGTGTGACGGTAACAATCCAGGACTTTAAAGCTGTGGTATTATAAAAGCAAGGATGAGACAAGGAAGGAGAGAATTAATGGGTTTGAATAATGTAGTAATTTGATTTTGGAAGATTAAATGAATTTGTATTTACATCTTGCTGTAAATGTTTTTATACAATTTGTATGAAGTTTACATAGCCCATTTTCTTCATGCCTTTCCAAATGTATATAGGCCATTGAAAACTGAAATTTTCTTACAGGGCCAAGGAAGTGATGGAGAGATGTATGAAGACATAAATGAAATCAGGTAGAAATTTTAAACCCTGTAGCCTATTGTATCTTTATTACCAAAAGACTGCTAGCAAAAGTACCTCACCTGGCACAGAAGTGTGATTCCACTGCAGCCCCTGCCAAGCATCATTGTATTCATTCATTTCACCTGGAGAAAATCAGGTTGTTCACAGATTATTTCCCACTTAGATCCAATATGCCCTGGGGTGGAAAAATTCCTGTAATAAAATCATGTGATTACTGTGATCTAGATAACAGAAGAGTCTGATTTCTGATCTAAGGAACATGTGTGAATCACTGTTTGGAATTACAGCCTAGGAGCAAAAGTAAGTTCAGCCCCTAGATACTATGGTCACAGACAGATTCTTTTGTTGTGGTTGCTTTTCTTGCTTTCTACATAAATGTACCTAGAACTCCTATAAGCGACCAGATGTACAGGTCTCATGGTTCACGTACCCTGGCATATCTGCAGAGCCAAAATAAGAGTTCTGCTGTCTCTTACCCTTTAACCCCTCACTTAATGGAGTCTCTCACCCCACTAATATCTGAAGCTATCGGATTCATTGTGTGGCAAGATCCAAATAAATCCTCTAAATTGGAGTAAATAGTCTAAAGTTCCTACACCAGAATACCTTGTTTCGCAAGTAGAATGACTTTTAGCAGTAATTTATTGTTGAATTCTCTTTCACAGATAATTTTAAAACTATATAATCAAAACAAGTGTTCCTCATTCAGACTGTATTTTTATTTATAGATTTTTAATTTTTTTTTAATTTGATCATTTCTGTTTAGCAAAAATACCAAAAAAGGAAGAGAAGAGAGCCTCACTTAATCGGTTCCATAGGGTCTGTAAAGAATAGCTCTTCAAGTAAAAATGCTGGCAGCAACCTACAAAGCTGTAGCTATAGTCCTAATTACTTCCCGTGGCCCACATCTCAGTACCATCCAGGATGCAAGTCATGACAGGTGATGTACCCTGGTGTATTGGTCACACTTACGGAGCAGTGCAGAAGACTGATTGCCATTTGCTGTAGACCACTGGAAAATCTTTCAGTTAGTTTTAAAAAAGCAGTCCAGTGATAACTCAGGCTTCAGGTCTGGCTTCATCAACCACTGATAGCCTGGGTAAGTATTTAGCAGCTGCAGACAGTGCCACAACACCGAGATTACTACCCGTTTGCCAACTTGCTTACCAAAATTAGCTCAGATGTGTTTGGACATGCACATGCAGAGCCAGTCTCCCTTTCTGGCATACTGTCCTCTTGAAAACAGCCGCTTTAAATTATGTAAGTAATATAAGAGAAAGGGCTGCTTCCTCTGTCTGTTGCAGCCACATTTGGGTTTAAACATGTATCTTAGGTTTCACTGGGAGAAGCCATTTTCTATCACATGTAGTTTTTAATTGGCCTTCAATAAGAAAGCTCTAGTGAGATTTGCTTCACTGCTATAGTCTGTCTTGGCAATGCTTTTCTAGACCATCGAGAGAAAAAGAGAAGAAGTGGGACAAGGAAGAAAAGAAAAGAATGGACCAAGAGAAGAAAGAACAAAAGGAAAAAGAAAAGAAAGAGCAGGAAATAAGGAAGAAGTTCAAAGTAAGATTTTTGTTTTGTAATCTGGGCAAAGATGTGTAAGAAGTATTAGTTAGCATTGTTTAGTCCAAAATATGCTTTTCAGCTGTCTGCAGAACTATTTGTCATGCTAGGTAGGTCAAGCACCTTGATAAATCATGAGTAAATGTAAATCTACCCTTTTATGTTTGGCAGTACAGAGACTGAAGTCAGTACTAGGAACAAGGAAATTTTTTCAGTGCTTATATAATTTTTGCTAAAAATCCCTTCTCATGTTCTTTTTATTAAAAAAAAATACTTTTCTGTTTAAAACACATTTCCTTCACTAAAATTACGTTAAAAGCCCTTTACAAAAGTGTGAATTGGGACAAATATGCTTCATATTGTATACAACCATATCCAGCCCTTAAGAGCTTTCAACATTAAATTGCAACACATTGCCCTTGCCCTGGTCTCCAGCCCAAGGGGACTTCCAGACTAAATACGGAGGAATGGAATAGGATACATTTGCAGGGGAGCTATAGTCGTTGTAAAAGCCCAGGTGCTAAATAATGTGACAGTTGTTTCTTCTTTATATCATTTTTATATAACTGGTGGTCAACGTGCTCCTGCAGTTTATAAAACTGCTAGTCAGTCATTTTCTGCTAACTGATGCTTGTTCTTGATGTTCTTGTTGTTCTTCTTTCAGTTTCCTTGTATGTAGTGGGTGGCTTTGTTTTTCTCCCCATCTATTTTGCTCCATATACAGTAAAGCCATTGTGATTCTCCCATATCATGGCCTTGGGCTGCTGAGATGAAGAGCAAATATTAAAGGAAAATAATAATAATTAATAGTGGTTTAGCCGGTGCTCGTCAGGGGGTTGGCCCCATGTTGACTTTTCAGACCACTCCCCTAAGTGTACGCACTAGCACACTGGAAGCTTTTAGACTGCAGACTGCTCTCTTGTGGATGTTAAAGTGTTGTTATTCTTATATGCAAACAAATGTATTTAAATCGTATTTTCTTTCTAGTTGACACCTATGTAGGGATGGATACTCTACAAGACTGCATATACATTAAAGCCACAGAAGTTAAAATCCAAAGAACTTTCTTTTTAATATGTACTAAAGATCTCAAGGAGAATCCTGAATTCTAACAAACAGGGCGATCATCTCTTTGGGGGTACTTTTAGAATCATTTATAAAGCATAATTGTAAGCACAGAACATTATGTGAAAGACTTGTTTATCTTAATGAACATTTATTCATATGAGTAGTTCTACTGGAACTATGTGGGGCTGCCCATTGGAATCAAACACAAATCTGTTCTGTGAAGAACAGCTCTACAGATTAGCCTGTTGGTTTTAGTCTTCATATTTCTGTGTTTCTGTCACTCCTTCAGCTACTTTATCACTATGCTGTTACTTTCTCTTTTCAAAGCCAGTTTAAATTAATAGTTGGGAAGCTGGGAACAGGAGTAATGTCTCTTTTTCTAGAGTATTTAAATGTTAATGAAACGAGTTATACAACTATCATTATATTATCTTTTGCCTGAATGTTTAGGAAAGAAATCCATTTTTCCACATCTGTGACTTCTTTTGCTGCTTCTTCTCTGCAGTTAACAGGACCCATCCAAGTCCTTCATCAGGCACGAGCTCGTGTTGACAGCAAGGGAGGGAAGAATGAGCTGACTGTCAAACAGGGGGATCAGATTGAAATCATTCGCCTCACAGACAACCCAGAAGGAAAGTGGCTGGGCAGGATAAAAGGATGTTGTAAGTTCTGCTCCTTCACTGTGTTTCTGAATGTTTTCGCTATTAGACAGTGAACATGTGTGCGCATGCAGCATTACAGCAAAGAGTAGCCTTAACAAGGCTTAGTCACTGGCCACCAAAGCAAATAATTACTGCAACTAATCCATCTGTCCTTACCTGGCATGCAGGGCTCAGTTCATAGTTATTGTATAACATTATGTAACATCAACAGGCACTTGAATAAGTTAAGAACGAGAGGTAATTCCATGTTATCTTTTAAATTAACATCGGAATTTGGCCCTGTGGAAGTTATGAGGTTGGCTTTTTCATAGCATTCTATTATAAATAAAATGGACGTGCCTAAAATAAGGTCTTGTTTTAAGTGTTTTTGGGTTTATCACTAATTTTTAGATTTTTTTTGTCTGAAATCTAAAATCTTTCTCTACTTTTATAAATGACCCCCATAGCAGTGAGTCTATGCTGGTGATCTATCTCCTGGTTTATAGCAAAGATATTAAAAGACTGATACGTAAAATCAACAAAAGTCACTAAAATCAGTAAAAGTTATTAAAAGCAATAGCTAAAATTCTGAGGAGACCAAAATGACAAGTTCAGTAAGAGTTCACACATGAATAACTGGACAATACCAGCTGAGCACTTTCTTTAATGTCTTCTAACATCCAGTACTATAGATATCTTCCTTATGGGGAGAGGATGAGAGAGCTGGGACTGGCCAGCTGCTCTGCTGCAAAAGTTTCTCCTGAGCCAGTACACTCAGGAGTATAACCAGTTCTCTTTGGTGAAGTTCCAGGGACAAGGGGACAGTACAGATCCAGTGTGTCTACCAACTCAAAGTACAATCCATGCAAAAAAAAAAAAAAAGTCTCTCCCTCCTTATGTCCTGTCAGAATCTTTGTCCTTCCCTGCTCCTTGCAGCCTGCACAGGAAGTTCCTCAGGTGTAGCTGAGAAATAAATAAAGATGAAGTTAACTTGACACCAGCTGAAGAGGGCTTGGGTAGAGATCTGAGACTTCTGAGATTTGTACATATGTGGGCAGATAGAGACTCAAGCTGAGGTTGCTTCGCATGACACTTTTTTTTTGAAGTTTTCAAAGATAGTCCAATACAGTTCAATCACACTGATTCTGAACCTTCAGTTAAACTAATTCCTTTACTTCAGGCTTTCAAACTCTATTTGCTTAATTACATGGTTTCATTCATTTAGATGGTTACATTAAGACGACCGTGGTGGAGATTGATTATGACTCTTTAAAAACAAAGCAAAAAAACCGCTGTGAAACAACCAGAGAGTGACCAAGAAGTATATGATGATGTTGGAGAACAGGACAGTATTAGCAGGTATGTAAAAGGAACACATTTAAGGGAACCAATGAATCACCACAGTCAGCCTGGAAAGGGGAAGTTTTACAACAACAAAGTAGACTGTTGTGACAAAAAAAAAAAAAAAAATCACTTATATGAGAAACATGTAACTGAGCTATTCACTCTGAAGTAGTCAGAGGAACAAGAATGTATTCTGGAGTCTAGCATCTATAAGCACTCATCCTCAGGAAGAATCCATGTTATCCATACTATAGAATCACAACCCAAAAGAGAACAAAACACAAAACGTGCAGGACTCACAAATCACCTGCAGGAAGTGCAAGTCTCTCCTCCCTCTCTTTCCTTTTTTTTTTGTCTCTGAGTCACATATTGCATTTTCTAATGTGTAAGAATAAAGGACTCCAGAAGCACTCACTGTTCTGGGAGACCCTTTCTCACCCTCACTGCTCTTAAACTATGAGCCTTACTACCTCTTTACCTCTGAAGATAAGGGATTTCTGGAAGAGTGACTGGAATGACGCTTAGGAAGAGACTGTGGCTAATGTGGTTAGTCTTCTCTATAAAAACAAACAAACGAAAACTATCAAACCCCCTGAGATGGGTATGAGATATACTTTTGACTTCATCAGAGTCATAGGATGGGTTGGATTGGAAGGGACATTTAAGGATCTCCAGTTCCAACCTCTCTGCCATTGACCCGGACATCTTCCACAAGATCAAGTTCCTCTACAGAACACCCTCCCATGCATTTGTGATGCAGTGCTACATTGCAGCCTCTCTACTTCAATGTACCATATTTTTAATGTCAAAGGGATCTGCAGCTAGGAAAGTGCCATCTGCAGCAGATATCAAATTTACTGGCAAGGGAATATACACGTGATCTTGTGACAGGAGCTGAGGCTACCACGTGACCCAACAAGAAGGTAGTGCCTTTGTTACCTGGCCTCACATAAAAGTCTGCCTCTGTCACATGATGCAAAAAAACAGTGCTCATTCCCCATCACATGTCCTTATGTGCAGACTCACATATGCTGGGATTCAGATAAGAGATCTGCATACAGGTATAGAAGATTTCGATGTTATGTTGCAACTCCCAGTCATTACACTTGGCTTTAGTGCTTCCCAGAACCTTAGCTCAGAGATCTGGCTGGAACACAGGGACCACAGCTGTCTTGCTGCTGGGTGCAGATGATCCTCAGCTGCTAGGACATCCCTGTGAGTTCTAGAAACAGCACTTAGGAAGATCTGCATTTGTGGTGACACTCTTTAGGTAACAAGTATGTTTATACATCTCATATTTTTGTAGGTTGATGATTAACATTTTCCCTCACTGTGCGATGGTCTCATACCATGGTAATGACAGTCAGAAGAGTTACTTCAGTTATTCTAGGTTTTAGGTAATCTAAGCATTAGGCATTCATTGCAGAGATATTTCTGGCCAATCCATTTCACTATGGCAAGCATTAAAATTAACAACCTCAGAGCAAGGAATGTAGGAATATCCCTTGAATTCAAAAGCAAACAAGAATACTTACACTGGTTCTTATAAAATAACAGGTTAAGGAACTTGGATGGATGAATGATTGTCTCAGATTCATTAAATCCTTCAAGTTGTATTTCAACATTTTTATCTTCTCTAGAGATTAATAGCATTCTGTTCAGTTCATGAGCATGAATCGTTAGAAGGTCTGAAATGCATCAAGATGTTTTGAAACCACTGTAAGAATGCCATACTATAAAAAGCCTCTTGACCAAACAGTGCTATCTCATTATCAGTACGATTGTTAATATTCCAGATTTAATAAATGACTAGGTCTGCTGTGTTTCAGGAGTTGTTGGCACAAGACTTTAACAAATATCTTGCTTTGACGTATAAGTTTAAAAAAGTCTTTGACCTGGAAATAATCCCAGTTCCTATAAACCTAGGAGGTTCTTTACAATTACTGTTAGAACATTAGGCTAATATGGAATCCTTGAAATGTTAGAAATGTGTAGTCAGGGGTTTAAAGCACCACCTGGTAAAAGACAGTTGAACAATAAGTTCACTTGCTTACCATTTCATCTCACAAAAATTGCCTCATAAGTTATGAATAAAGGGAGTGGATGCACTCTCAAGTAATCAGTCAGGTTATTTTTTAATTCCATCAAGTTCAACTACATGACCACTTGAGATCCCTTCCAACCTGAATTATCCTATGGTCGTAAGTTATCTTTCATGTTTAGTTTAGCAATATGTATATAGAAATGTAAAATATGTTCTAAATACTGTAAATCATTAATAGTTTTAGACATCAGTTTGCATCTCCCTGAAATCAAGATAAAATATTGCAAATTCCCAGTAGAGCCACTTACCAACAATTAGGGCTAAATGTTCTGCTCATACAAAAATATGCACATCTATTGGCTTCAACTATGTGTTGATTTATGCAAATTTCCTTCAGAGCTTCACTTAAAATACACTGTGTCCCTTTTGCTTTTGCATTAAATATAGAGAATATTGATAATTCCCCCTTTTGAATTATTGTGGATAGTATTTTAAAATATTTTTCTTCTGGTTTGTAATGAACTATTTCCAATGATAAAAATAGAGTACTTTTCCTGAATTCCTTTACCTGACTCTGCTAAAAATTAATCCATCCTCATCTTGGAGATAATTCACTCACTAATTCGATGGCACATTTTCTTTAGCATTAGTAAGAGTGTAACTACTATATGACTGTAAGAAATCAATGTGTGTGGTGAAGGCAGAGTGAAAAAAAAAGAACTGGCACATTTAGTTGTTGTCAACATAGAACATACAAGCCTGTGCCTGAGCTTTCAGCATAGAATTAGTAGTGCTCAGCTGACAATATAGACAAGGAGTGCCAAAGCCAAAGTGTTTAGAACTAAGACCCACAAAAGCATGGTGTTTTCTTTTTCCAAAGAATGACTGTTTTTCTCTAAGATATCTCTTGTGTTTGTTTTTCCAGTCAGAGTGGTGGTCGAAATGGAGCTGGAAGTAAGTTCTACATGCACTTTTGGGGGTATTTGTTTCTGTGTACTGCTTACCTTCAAATCCAGACTTCTGCAGCTTCCAAATAATGCAGTAATTATCCAGAAGCATGCTAAATGTTAGCTAATAGACAACAAACAGGGAAGTATGGTGGCCAACTTCACTTTCTTTCTACCTATGTGATCCACTTGGGATGAAAATGTTTTGTCTTCTCACACTATGTATTGGAAGCATGCCAGATTACAGATCATTAAGGTTTGTTTGTTTGTTTGTTTGTTTGTTTTGTGAGAAGTTAAATGATTTCACAAAACACCAGATGTATAACTGGCAAATATTAACATGATCGAGAATTTTTATCCAGAAGTGCAGTTCTGAAATAGCCAGTGATATTACCAATTAAAGTTACATTTTGCTGGCAAGGTTAAAGGGAACTTCAGTTCCAGAAATACTCTAAAGTCCTAACCAGTATGTCTGCAGCACTTCCACACTGTCAAAAACAGACATTCAAACTGGTTTCCTCTTTGGTAGCACATATATTTATGTAGCATTCTCCGTTGATCACAAGAGAACAGCTCATCTTCTCAGCTTAGAGTTTAGATACTAGTCATGGGAGAAGCATCCCCTGGCAGTCCTGAATGAAGCTGCTGCCAGCTAAGTACAGATTTCAGTCAGTACTCTGACCAGTGGCTGGAACTGGACGTGGAAACTGAGCTAACCCTGCACTGAAGGAGGTGGGGCTCAGAGGTCAGATCTGCCACCAAAATGGGGAACTTACATTTCATTTGCTTCTGACATCTGTGGTGTCATTTGCTGGAAGTGTTGTTCTGACACCTTCAGCCATGGTTAGTCTCAAATGAAAATGAAAAAGTCATCATAACAAATGGGCCCAAAACAGCTACTTAGAATTTCATCAGACAAATGCATTTTTTTTTTTTCAGTATTCATCCTCTAATTATTGGCAGTGTCACGTTTAAATTCTGTGGATGACGTGCCCAACTGGGTTAAGGCTAAACTGCTGTTTTAATAAATAGTCTCTGCAGGTCTACAGAAAGACCCCATTTACAAGGATATTACACACACGTTGCAGACATATCTGACATGCTGAGGCCAGTAATTAATATGCTCTTCAGGAACAATAAATAGAAACGCATTAATTCACTGTTTGATCTGTTAAAGAGATGTTCCCACCTCCTCCTTCTGATCAAGAAATTTATGATGGTGTTGATGATACCGATGCTGTTACTAGGTATGTTTTCATATCATTTAAAACATGTGTCTTTAGCAGTGTATTATCATTTTGGTTTTTATTATTCTTAAATTTGACATAATAACTGTTGAGTCAAGTATTGGGATGATCAGCAAGTGGATATACATCAGGATGGATACATGAATTTAAAAAAAAAAAAGTTATTTTGTCTTTTGGAGAAGTTTCATTTCGTAATTAATTTTGTTATGTCAGAAAAAAAAAAGAAATAAAAAAAAGCTTCAGTCATGCAAATCCCCAATAGAAAAATAGAATAGCTCTGAAATGAAAACAACAAAATAAAATAATAAAATGCTAGCTTGCTGAGTAACAAGACGAAAACAGACATCTGGTAGACAAATATAACTATTTATATATCTCAATATCTATGAAAAATCTAAAATGCACACTTGTAGTTTTGCATTTTAGACAGTAAGTGTCCTCACTTTGTGATATATACATCATTATCATTAATGAGAATTATGTGCATCAATCAAGATTTTAAATTGGAGCATTTAAAAAGAATGTTACCTTTTACATTGTGATAATTGCATGCATACTCCAAAGGTCTGTATCACAGGATGAAGATAAGAATGATACCTGGTCCTGGGGAATCTTGAAGAAGCTAAAGGTCAAAGATAACAAAAAAAAAAGTATACGAGAAAAAACTACCAAAGTCAATGGGGCAGAAGATAATGGAGATTTGTTGTAAGAGTCTGCTAGGAAATCACAGTGCACATTAACTAATTCTAATAAAGCATTGATTACATGCTACTAACATGTTCTCACAGCAGCCTAATGAATCATGCATCAAATTGCAAATCAGGATGATACTTTTCTGAAGAAAAAAAAAATGTCCTTATATTGATCACTTTTCTTTTCAACTTCATAACATAATTACTATGTTTACAAGCTGTATTTGTTGCATGAGCCTAGTAACTAAAAATATAACACTTTGTTGTTGTTGTTGTTATTGAAGAACACACAAATAATGCATCATCTCTTTTCCACTCTGGTGATGCAAGTTTGTTGTATCCTCAGTTAAAATGAATGTTGCTCACCAGTACAGCCAAGAAAAACTGGTAAATCTAATACCATTAATCCAAAATTTAGGAATAATAAGCAACAGAGAAAAATGCAAAGACTGTCCTCTCCCCAACTTGCCTAGAGGTTAGATCAGGAAATAACATATTTACTACCATCTTTTCTCATTCAGTTCTGAACTAGTTTATTTTGATCCACTGGTAAAAATACATTTAGCCTGTGAACTATTATTATTGCTAGTGTCAGCAGAGCTTCAAAATGTCTGGAGATTACTTGGAGCCCTTGTAAGTTTTTCAAAGGATGTAAATGATGTGAAAGCCTATTAATGTGATATAAATACTAAATGAGCATCTCCTTTTTTTTTTTTTTTTTTACCCAAGCAGGTCTCCTTCAACAAAGCAGTTTGGAAAAGGTAATTAATAGTCTGTGGTTTTGTCTCCATATTGATTCATGATCCTTTTTTCTGCATACATTACTCTGTATCATGTTAGTCACAAAAACATGTCTAAGGAAGGAAACAGGATTTTCCATTGCTTATCCAGTTCCAGCAAACAATTTTCATATATTGTGTCTGATTTGGCTACAGACAAGGAGATATCAATATAGTGCAAACTTCCTAGAAAACAAATTAATGTATTTTTAAAGTCATGATGTTGCTATTTAAGACTTCCACTTGTTCATTTTATTTGGCATTAAGTATGAATAGATAAACTTGGAAAGAAACACTTAATGAGAGACTTCAAAAGAATAATGAGATGCTTGCTGTTATTTTTATCACTTGCAGTGTAAGATAACGTATACTCATAAATATTGTCTCAGCCACAGAATAAAAAGCAAATTCTTACAAGTTGTGGCTGCTGCCTGAAATGAGGTCTCAACCTTGTACTGTGACTTTTTCTAGCCATGGATTTGATGAGTTAAATAATTGGTTCCTTTCTACAAATATGCTGGATATGATTCAAAGTATATTCTTGCAGTAAGTATTCTTTCCACTGCTTTGGCACTGCAAGGTGATCTAAAATCTAATATATGTGTGATTCATACCCAATTCTAGGCAATGTTACACTGACCAAAGTGCTATGGAAGTACGTGAGTTTATATTAAAATCAAATCCTAAATATATACTTTGATGCAACACAGTGGGAAATAGACTAATTAAAATGAGGATTAAAATCTATTGCATTAGCCAACATGTGCAAAAACTTGCTTCAGCTTAAGAAGATTAAACTATCAGTGAATACCTATTATTATTCATAAAGAGTCTTATTATGAAAAGGTTTGCTGGTATATGTTTTGCACAGTAGATTGTTACTACAGTTACTACAGAAAGTAAAAAACTACAAAACTTGCTGCGGTTTTTTGTCAACTTATATATTCTATTGCAGACTATAACATAATGTATTCACTACTAATGTTTTCACATTCAGAGATAACATAATGATTTTGAATCCTTTTACACATTATTGTTTCAGATTGTGGAGACAGTGATGTTTATGATGATGTAGATTCCTCAGACTTTCCTCCACCACCTGACTTCAGGCAAGGAAAACAGGAATTACTTTTCCAATTAGAAATCTTTAGTACACTGTGGCACATTTTCAAAGTGTTTACTAGAGGCAAATAGTATGCTTTATTTGGTGGTGTCAGGTTTTGTAGTTCTCATAACCTTGCTTTTGACAATGGCCTTTATTACAGACTGTAATAATAATGGTATTAGACTGCAGAATAAATAAGCATGTTTTGAATTTCAACAAATTTAGCCCTTGAGGGACAAGAGGTGTAAATGAATGAGTGACCTAAAGACCCTTCACAGTAGATTCTTTGCATGCAGTCATCTTTCTATCAAAATCTGGAGATTCTAGTGGATATGTATTGCACTAGATTTCAGCTGCTGCAATATTTTATGAGAAAAGGAGATAGTGCCCTACACTACCAGTATGAGACACATCTGGAGGTGTAAAGTTCAGCTTGGAAAATTTTATCCCTGTACCAGGAAGTCACAACCATCTCTGGAACACAGATATGTTATGAGCACAGATGCATCTGTGGAGCTGACTGCAACATGTCACATTCTGCTGTCACTGATTTCACTCAGGTGGAGTTACAAGCAGATTGCACTACAAAAATCTAGTCTAGAGGCATTAAAACAGAGAGATCTTTCTGAGCTCTATATCCAAAGGAAACAGCATGGCCCGCCTTAAAGCTAAGTTATTTCACACACATACATTCACACTCAGTGAAACTATCATCCACAACTCTGCAGAGAACAGGAAGGATTAGAACACAAGATCAGACTTTAAATACCCAGGTACAGCATCAGGAAGGGCAGTTAGGACATGAAACCTTTTCTTGTTCATTGGCACAAATCAGGTATCAGGGATGTGAAAAAAGAACAGAACTCTAAATAGAGCATATAATGCAGATTCCCTGGAGTAGCAAGTTCTTCTTATGGGCACAAAAGACTAAGACAGCTATTGTATGAAAGGCTAAGGTGTTCCAGCTGCCTCCAAAGTGGGACATGTGTTATTCAGCCTATTGCCCAAACATACCTAGACTTCACAAAAATTGTCCTTTGCCTAAACAGTCTAAAGTGATGGACATTGTTTATCTAAACTATTTTTGGTAGATGTAAAGTTCTCATTGCTTTAATGGCTAGATACTTTGAAAATTTTTCCATATTCACTGGTGTAATAGATACATTAACATCAGAACTCATGGAAAAAAAAAAAAGAGTCGGAAAGACAACCCCATTTTTTTTATTTCTTCTGCAAACAAACCTATGTTGTATTATCCGTGTCAGTTTTGTAGAGTGAAGAAAACATACTTAAGACACGTGAAAGGAAATACATTTTCACTAAAATTACCACAATGATTGTCAATACCTCAAATGTGTTACTAATTTTGTTTTATTTGTAATGTCATGTTTTAGTTCACCAAAACCGGTAAACCTTGGAAAAGGTAAATCAGATGAAAAAGATCCACAAAAGCTTAAAAAGATGGAAAGAGAAGAGAAGGAGTTCAGAAAAAAGTTCAAAGTAAGTTTTGTTCACATAAAATATAAAGACTAATATATCCATATGGTATCCTCAAATTTGTAAATAATCCATTATTTTGCCTTTGACAAGTGAAGCATTACTACTTGTAAAAATAGTGATCTGAGCCCTAGTAAGTGCAAATGGCAAGCCTGGGCACATACAAGATAGTATAAACGATGATTTGCCTAGTTTTCAAAAATCTATGAATAAATGGGAATATATTGTTATAAAAATGCATGATCATAAGATTTACCTTATAGTGTTTTGTTGTTGTTGTTGTTGTTTTAATCTGGCATGTCTTTCTTTTTTTTTTTTTTTTCCAGTTTGAAGGTGAAATCAAAGTTCTTTACTCTACCACCACAGTCCAGGATTTGCCCCAAAGGAAGTGGGGATCTAAAGACTTACAAGTTAAACCAGGGGAGTCTATTGAAATTATACAAAATACAGATGATACCAAGGTGCTGTGCAGGAATGAAGAAGGAAAATGTAAGTCTTATTAAAAAGCTGTAGTACAGAATGCATATGTGAAAGTATAAATTAAAATTTAATTTAATTAAATTGTCAGAGAATACATGACTCAGGACATCAAAAAAAAAAAAAACTCTTCCTGTCATACTAAAGTCTGATGTTTGTCTTTCTCTTTGTCCGATGGTTGACAGGAGTTATATAGTTATATTGTTGTTATTTTATTATTGTTACTACTTACAGTAGCTCGCTGAGTATGTTAAAAGTGTCAGAAGTTAAAAAACTTAAAACTCCAATAGTCAAGACATACCAAACGTGAGAGAGATCACAACTTATTTATGTAAACCTTGCTTTGCATTAGCTAAGGAGATGTTTTTGTTGCTTCTGTCTCCCTCCATTTGCCAAAAATAGTATTGCTGTGATACCCTACAAAATCTAGTAAAACAGTAAAATCCTTGCTGCACCTCTTGGAAGTTCTTGCCCATAGATTGCAGCCAAGGGAAAATCAATGACGATATTCTTCCTTTGGGTTGCCGGAGCTGGAGTTTAATCTTTTCAACAGGCTGTGGGGAAAACTGCTAAAGTGTCTTCCCCCTGCTAGCTGATCCAAGGCATATGTCCTTGTTGGCATCCCTGCCTGTTTTGGGAGCTGCACAAGGCCTTTCAGTGTTTCTTTGAAACCCTTGGACAGGGTATGCATTGGCAGAAGTTTTTGCATTCTTTGGAGAAGTCTGGAGCATCTACTGTTGGTTTCGGTTTCTTAGTATGTTTCTGTTTCAGTGCTTTTCAAACCTCCTCATAAAAATTCACCGTGTTCTAAAAGACTATGTCCAAAGTGGCAACATCTTTCCACTTGCCTTTGCTTTTAACCATTGGCCTATGTAGAAGACAGTCCAAAACCATACACCTCTGACAAGGATTCAGTCAATTTCTTTCTATTTCTTTCCCCTCTGTACTCATCTGTTACAATCTGGAGTATAGCCATCTTCCTGGCAGGCCTGCAGGGTGAAGAAGAATTTCTTGCATAAGAACACAAGTTTTTCAAAATATGTATTGCCTTACAGCAGCCACTTTGCAAAGTGAGGCCATCGATGTCACATTTTTTGAATCAAGCTAATAGCAAAGCAGAAAGTAGTTCGTGTTGTCTGTTTTCCTTACGTAGTCTTCAAAGCTTTTCAAACAGTAACAGAAGCTACTGCTTTGCTATGCATAAAAGAGCAAAACAAATAAAAATATCCTCCATGAAAACCTCTGAATATATTTCTGTCAATTTTCACATTAATTAGCAAAACTGGAGTCCTATTTTATTTAAGTACATGACAGTTGTGGTTATTTTTCTAGTTGGAGTATCCTCATATCTTAACTTTACCTTTTGATGGCCAGATAGATATAAAATTAATATTTACATTTTTTTTTTTTTTTTACTTTCTTTCACATTAATTTTTCCATTTGATCTTTAACTTACAGAGCACTTCCATGGTTTCATGCCTCTACCACCAGTTAAACAAAATTAGGAATTATACTGTAAGGTCTTCCCACCTTGTTAAGCAAGGACTGATGTGCTTAGGAACATATTTTTTTATCACTTATTTTTATTTACCCTAAAAGTCCTCCTTATTCTTGCTTTTGTCTGAACCACATACCTTTTGAAATACAGAAAATCCTTCAATTCAATTCCGTAGATTTTTGGGAAAAACAAACAAACAAACAAACAAAAAGTTCATATGAAGGAAGAAATAATTCCTGTAAGTAAAACAGTAAGACCTGGAGATAGACTGATCTGCAGGATCACCACCAGGCATACTAGCAGAAAACTCATACTTTCTGTAGTCTACAGTGGTTCTTCTGAATACATGAAGCAGCAGCAGCACCAAGAATGCAAGAATGCAAAGGATGTTTACAAGTAAAGCTAATAAATTTATACTAAAAGTAATTAATATGGCAGTGTATGGATTACTAAAAACATGTAGTTTTACTGTGGCCATTTAAGCCTCTAGGGAATAAAATAGGGAAACTTTTGCAGTAATTTCAAATCTAACATAAAATGACATTTCTACTTTAAAACTTTTTCTATCTTTGTACAAACATCCCATTGTTTAGCTACAAATATGTAATTGCTGTCATAGCTTTCTCTTTGCTTGGTATGTTACACCATTTGACAAGTATTTCAGCTGATGTATTTTTCCAAAGACAGCAAGTACTTTTTTCGAGGGATTAAATTTGTTGAAGAAGAATATGTGTAGTTTTATCTGATTTCAATAGCAATGCAACAGAGAGATAGATTAATTCACTACTGAACAGCTTTTCTAAGGTATTTTCATATTTTTATACAAATATTCTTTACCAATTTAGATACAATTAAACATTTTAAACAATTACAGTTAGTAATAATTCATTGGTGTATATATCTTAGAAAACATTTTTGTCCCTGTAGGAAATATAAGGCACCATGTTATATTAAACAGGTAGATAAGAACAATTAGACATAGCAAAACCTTGCATGAACATGTTACATAACAACATACATTGTTATACATCTGTATATCTTCCTATCTGAAATATTTTAAAGATAAAAACTACTTTTCACTAGTGCTAGCAAGAGAAGAAATATCATGAATACTTAAATTTAACTTAACACATATAACATATATTTCTGTTTTACAGATGGGTATGTTCTGAGAAGCAATTTAGTTGAGAAGTAAGTTATCTTTTTGAAAAAACTGTTTTAAAGATATACTTTGTTCTAAACTGTTTGTTAAATAAATATGAAATTTATTTTTTTCAGTATGTCATTTTAGTCCTTTAAAATTAGATATTTTAATGAACTTTATATTTCTCAAGAATTAGTCATGTAATTCTATGCTGGAAATTATCCAGTACGCCATTCCTCATTGCTTAACCATAAACTCTTGTTTAAGCCTTGAAAAGATACATAAATGGAGTATTATCAGGACTACAGTCTATTACTAAAGTGTAGATTAATGTGATTAGGTGTATTGATGCCAATTTAAAATGTTTAACTAAAATGGACCAAATTTTCATTAGGTTAATTTTTATTTCGGTCTCATTGGGATTGTGCAGGTTTGGCTCCATCCCTCAGAATAATTTTACGGTTGTAATCCAAAACTCTCATCAGACAGAGCCTTTCCATTTCCTTTAATGTGCTTTGTGCAGGACCTCTAAATATCCAATCAGATGTCAATTTTAGAATCCAAGCCTTACGCACATGCTTAGCTTACAAACATATATAGCTTTATTGGCTTCAAGGGGACTGTCCATGTATCTGACTGACGTTTTGAAAATTCCTACTTATGGAGCAGATATCTTTTACAGACATTACCTGAATTCATTATGCAAAAAGCTGCTCCTCCAAAACCATTATAGTATTGCCAAGTACAGAAACAAGTAAGCGTTTCAAGACCATACTGATTTTTTTCACTCATCTTTCCCATCTTTGATTTTAAAAAGATCATTCAGTCTTTCATTTTTAATGCAAATGCCTCTGTTTTTTTTTTTTTTTTTAGAACAGCTACCTTAAAACATAATTAAAAAATATATATATCTTTTAATAAAGCATTGATTTCACTTTAAAAAGAAACATATCCAGTTTTACCCTTCACTGAAGCTCCTTTGGCCTCAACGTCCTGCTCAACACTGTTTTATTACCTAAATAGCAAATGAATACTTGATAGCATGTCTGCACCATACTGCTACACCTTTTCATAGCTGCATGTAAATAGTAATATCTGATGTCTCCATTTTTAAATACATTATTTTTTATTTATTATTTATTATTTAAATTTAATGTATTAATTATTAAATACATTTATTTTTTATTTATTATTTTACTTACAGTGATGGAGAGATTTATGATGATATCGGTGATGGTATGTTGAACATTTCAAACAATACAATAACTATATTAAATTACTACAAATAATTTTATCCTGACTCAAAGCACTACACGATACTAATATGTTTGGCATTCCATTTCCATTTCAGATTGCATCTATGATAATGACTAATGCAGAATTCTGTGACAGTAAACGTTTCACTAAAGACCAAAATCAATTTTGGACTTCCTAATTGTCAAGCAAGAAGCCATTAAAGCTGATTCCAAGTTAATCAGTTACACTCTTCTAAATGTACATTACTTGTTAATCTTTTTGTAGGATTTCAGGGGTTTGTCCTCAGTTGCTTTGTAAGATATATATAGTGCCATTTATCAGAGCAATTAAACTATGGGGTATATGAACTAAAATTAAAGTTATCATCTTCCACTTCCTTTCTACACTGGTGACAATCCATACAAAAACAATTCTTCCTCAATTAGCTACACCCAAAGAGGCCAGTTCAGATCTGTGAAGGATATAGAGGACAACAAATCCTGGGAACAGGTTTCACTGCAGCTCTGTTCTAGTAAACAGCAGAGACTGTCACTCTGGGGATGAGAGCATCCTGAAAAGGAATGTTTCTTTTGGGGATAACATCCTGTTATGAAAACAGGAAATCAAAAGTGGGCATCAGTTTGCTGACCTGCTCTTCCAATTGTAATAGCATTAGCTACACTGACATGTACAGCCATGTGACTCCATTACTGAAGTTTATTTTTCTGTGTTGTACTAGTGATAGATTACAGTTTCCTAAATTTCTCTTTATTTTGTAAGTACTTTCTGACTAATATTAATAGTAAAACATTAACTAGTTACGTTACGTACAGCACTCTGAGATATAAACCATAGAAGAGCCTGTTTTATAGTGTAGTGTTGCTCAGAATATCTTTGCAATGTTTAGGTTAAGATTTAATTTTTGTTTAGTTTAGATATGTTGTTATCACTATAGTAATGTAGGCATTAAAATGGACTTACAAACTGTTTGGAAATAATTTCTATATTAAAAATATATATATTTATCACACCATTTTGATGCTATCTTTTTTTCTAACTAGTTTCTAGCCTGAGTTTTCTGCCAGTGTCTGACAGCAGCAGTGTGTGTACCTGTGGGAGGTGCAACCAGGTCCAATCATAGAATCATCTAGTCTAACCACTCCCCCCACCACTAATATCACCCACTAAACCACATCCCTAAGCACCACATCAAACCTTTCCTTAAGTAACCCCAGAGATGGTGACTCCACCACTTCCCTGGGCAACCCGTTCCAATGCCTGACTGCTCTTTCTGAGAAAAAATATCTCCTCATTTCCAACCTGAACCTCCCCTGGTTCAGCTTGAGGCCTTTCCCTCTAGTCCTATCACTAGTTATCTGTGAGAAGAGGCCAACCCCCAGCTCCCCACAACTTCCTTTCAGGGAGTTGTAGAGAGCAATAAGGTCTCCCCCGAGCCTCCTCTTTTCCAGACTAAACAACCCCAGTTCCCTCAGCCACTCCTCACAGGACTTGTGTTCCAGGCCCTTCACCAGCTTCATAGCCCTTCTCTGGACATGGTCCAGGGCCTTGATGGCTTTCTTGTAGTGAGGTGCCCAAAGCTGAACATAGTACTTGAGGTGCAGCCTCACCAGGGCAGAGTACATGGGGACAATCACCTCCCTGGTCCTGCTGGCTGAACTACTCCTTGTCCAAGCCAGGATGCCGTTGGCCTTCTTGGACACCTGGGCACACTGTCAGTTCATGTTCAGGTGAACATCAATCAGCACCCCAGAGTCTTTTCCTCTGCACAGCTTTCCAGCCACTCTGCCCCAGGCCTGTAGTGTTGCATGGGGTTGTTGTGGCCAAAGTTCAGGACCCGGCACTTAGCCATGTTGAACCTCATCCCACTGGCCTCCGCCCATCAACCCAACCTGTCCAGGTCCCTCTGCAGGGCCTTCCTACCCTCTGGCAGGTTGACACTTCCCCTCAGCTTGGTGTCCTCTGCAGACTTGCTGATGGTGCACTCAATTCCCTCACCCAAATGATCCGTAAAGATATTAAAGAGGATGGGCCCCAACACTGACCCCTGAAGAACACCACTGGTGACCGGTTGCCAACTGGATTTCACTCCGTTCACCACCACTCTCTGGGCCTGGCTTTCCAGCCAGTTTTTAACCCAGCAAAGAGTATACCTGTCCAAGCCGTGGGCTGCCAGCTTCTCCTGGAGATTACTGGGGGATACTCTGTCAGAGACTTTGCTAAAGTCTAGGTAGACTACAACAACAGCCTTTCGCTCATCCACCAGGTGGGCTACCTGGTTATAGAAGGAGATGAGGTTGGTCAGGCGGGACTTGCCTTCCATGAACCTGGACCCCCCTGCCCTTCAGGACTGACTCCCAAGGGACCCTCCCTACCAGTGTCCTGAACAGTTCGAAGTCTGCCCTCCAGAAGTCCAAGGTAGCAGTTTTACTGAACCCCATCCTGACTTCACCAAGAATAGAGAACTCTGCCATTTCATGGTCACTCTGCCCAAGACAGCTCCCTACCACCACATCTCTCACCAGTCCTTTTCTGTTCATGAACAGCAGGTCTAGCGGGGCACCCCCTCTGGTAGGCTCTCTAACCAGCTGAGTCAGGAAGCTGTCTTCCATGCACTCCAGGAACCTTCTAGACTGCTTCCTCAGGGCTGTACTGTATTTCCAGTATATGTCTGGGAATATGAAGCTCCCCATGAGAACAAATGCTGGCAATTGAGCGACTTCTGCCAGCTGCTTACAGAGCACCTCATCGTTCTCTTTGTCCTGTTTGGCAGTCTGTAACAGACCCCCACCAGGATGTACACCTTGTTGGCCAACCCCCTGACCCTTATCCACAGGGACTCTACCTTATCATTCCCAGCCCAGAGCTCAACAACATCAAAACGCTGTTGAATATAGAGAGCCACACCACTGTGCCTCCTTTGTTGCCTGTCCCTTCTGAAGAGCTTGTAGCCATCCACTGCAGCACTCCAGTCATGGGAGTGGTCCCACCACATTTCAGTGATGGCAACTAAGAACTGCTCAGCTTTGTGGCACAGCTTCGGGAGGAGATGGACAGGTTGAGGAGCATCGGGGAGTTGGAGCAGGAGGTTGGCTGGTGGAATCGTATCCTACCAACCATGAGAGAAATCTGTCAGCCAGCCACAACACAAGAAACGAAGAGGACCCACTACCCTCTCACCACCAGGTAGAAGAAAGGGACCTAAGATAGAGGAGGGAATGGAAGCAAGTTTCTGCTTGGGGTGGCAGACAAATGCCCTCCCTGCCTACCTCACCTTTCCAGGTGCCCTCACACAATGGACACCAGGCTCCAGAGCTTCCTCACTAGGGGAATGGAGGGGCAGGCGCTGAGCTCTGCTCTCTGGGGACAGCAACAGGACCCGAGGGAATGGCATGGAGCTGGGACAGGGGAGGGTCAGGCTGAGTGTTAGGGAAAGGTTCTGCATCCAGAGGGTGTTTGGGTACTGGGACAGGCTCCCCAGGGTAGTGCTCATGGCACCAAGCTGCTGGAGTTCAAGAAGCATTTGGAAAATGTTCTCAGATATATGGTTTGTTTTTTTTGGGTGGTGTGGAGCAAGGAGTTGGACTCAATGATCCTTCTGGGTCCCTTCCAACTCAGGATATTCTCTGATTCTATGATTATTTTTTACACTGGACTTGGGGAAATAGAGTATCTAAATAAGGCATTTCCATGCTAATCCATTGTAAAAACAACATTTATTCCTAAAGTGGCCAAGATCATTGGTGATGCTTGTAGCTGCATGAGCAGATAGCAAAACAAAGTAAAGTGAATGTATGTGCCATAATAATAATCTCTTTGCATTTGCTTATATATGAGAACTCACTGGAATTCAAAAGTTTACAGTCAATAAAGAAGGTGATCAAGTACAGAAAATGAAAAGTGTTTGCAATGCATGATGCTTTTGCTGTTTTAGAAGATAATCAAAAAACTGTCACAACCAATGCGTTTGCATCTGTGCAAGTTCTCTAGGTAATCAAGTCTCCTGTGATCTTCAAGGGCAGTGAAATACACTATGCAAAACAGTACAACGTAGCAAGCTAGCAAGTTTAGCTTATAAATATAAAGAAAAAAGTCTCTCTTTAAATCGGTGAGACATTTGGTCTCACTTTCAGTGGAGATGCGATTTCATCTTATGCAAGAGCCTTTTACTGAGGGTTCTAAGTACAGTAAATTTCTAAAGAAGTATAATGTTATGATAACAAATGAAATTAATTGTAGAGATAATAGCCCATAAGCTGCTTTACACTGTATTTAAAATCACTGATAATATACTGAAAAGCTATATGCAAACTTGCATTTCCAGTCCTAAATTTGTTGTTCAAACTGTCTTCCAGGCATACAAACACCAGTTCTATGAGTAAACATAAGCACCAGCACAAAAATTTAAAATGTTACATTTTATGTTAAGCACAATGAATCTGGCTGGCTAATGAGCTTCTGGTGGTTGATTTACTTTTGGGGGACTTTCTAGAGAGTATATGCATCAAACTAGCGATGTGCCAATGAACTGGAGTGAACTCTGGTTTAGAACCTTGCACATTCAGAAATATATGGTCCCTTGTCAGTTAATAATAGGATAAAAATTTTCATGCTTTATATAGCTAATTATCTCAAAATGAGTTTGTGTTAAATTTATAAGTATGTGCACAATCCTGTTTTAGTTTCAACTGATAGAAGAACTCCACGTGTTGCCGTAAAACAAACAAGGGAAATTCCCTGTTGTTTTCTCTTGCATTAAAGGACCTCAGCAGAATACAAATCTCTTTTGTTCCCCTGCAGAGATGTAAATTTTATTCTTTGTCACATTTTTTGGTTGCATATTTTGAATAGTTTTTACAGTTTCTTAACCTTGATGTGATGTAGGCAACATGTTCCCTTACCTAACTTTAGACTGGTCTTATGATACATTAAATCATCACAATAAATAATCATAACATACTTTAAGCTAAAAAATGTGCATTGTTTGATTTGTGCATTGTTTGATTTGTGTATTTTTTTACACCAAAACTTAGTGTGAGAGGCACAGAGTGTTGAAATGTATTATAAGTTATTATACACTGAAAAATTACCTTCTTTCTTTTTATTATTATTTTACCAATGTCATTTGCTGCATAAAATCTTTTTCTTCCTTCTGAATAAAAATGTCCTCACAAGACATGTGGGCACACCATCTTCTGCCAAACTAGAGCAGCAGTAGCTGAAAAATAATTTCTGGAAACTATTGCTGAGCAGCACAGTGAAAATCAACTTTATTATTGCTGCAATGGCAGCACAGCTACAGTGCAGCATTTGTTTGTCAGTAATTGCTGTTCAGAAAGTGAAATGTAAGCAGAAAAACTTCCAGACAGGAAAATCTATGCTTAGGCAGTTTAATAAAGACTATACTTAAGGGTTTCTCACCTGTAATTTATTGTATTATCTTTTCAAAGTCGTAAAGAAATAAAAGGAAAGCTGTTCTCTCTCTGGACACTTTTCCCTCTCCTAAGTCCATCCTGGAGTATTTTACTGTGCCTGCTAAAATATTCAGCACTGAAAACAGCAAAATATTGACATAAAAAGCGGGCTTTGGTATGGACGCCCCAGTCAAGTTAAATACTACTGGTTTCCATCCGTGTTGTACCTCTGTGGTGCCCTGGTAAACAGGCTAAGCAAAACAAAAACTGGGAGGGTGAAAAGGACCCTTTCCTCTGATTCAGCAGCTTTAGAGCATTTTCCCTGCTTTGACCACAGGCCTTTTCCTGGGCTGCAGGAATGCCACTGATCTCCTGCGCATTCCTGCGTTAAGAGGTTTATATTTTCGATCCTCATAATTGCAGATCCCTTGGCTACTCCTCCCTTGGTGGTAACAAAACCCTCCTCTATGTCCGATCTGCTTGCATAATCAACCTCAACAGCAAAGACTAGTGCTTTACTATGAGGAAGGAAATTCAGTGTAGGAGTCCAGATTCACTGTGTTAAGGATTAGCCTTTAGCATCGCATTGCTTTACAACTAAAATGGGTGCACACATGCATGTGTGCATCTCTGTGTGTGCATTTTATGGCAAATAAGGCAACTTCTCTGGAAACAGATGGATCTGTAAAAGGAGTCTTATGACTTCTGAATAGCAGCCACAGACCATTCAACATGGAAAGGTTTTTTCACACACAGCCTCGCTACTCAGTGAAGCACCCAGACACTAGAGAGGGCAAGAAATGAGTTTGTATTTGCGCAACCTCGGTCCTGCCTGCCTCTGTGGATATGTCTTTAAATGTGTGTGCAGTCTGTAATTACTGGATGGCTCATGAGTTTTTTCCACAGGATCCCCGCCTCATTTAGTGCATGGGCTGGACGAGAGTTAACAGAAAAGGCAGTTGTTCAGCCCTGTTCATTCAGATTCTGGCCACTCCTTTCTTTAGTGCAAATCTTCCCCACTCTCTGCTGCACCCAGAAATATTAGCATCTCATGGTATTAATCACAAGGCTATCTCTGATTTCCATGAGTAGGAATGGATTTTTCTTGCGAGACAAAGAAAATATTTTATCCTCATGTTAGTGTATGAAAGGAAGGCACAAACAGAACAATTTGTGGCACATATCCACAGTTCTGGGTATAAATGCAAACTGCTAAATCTAGATTAATGACATTTTTAGTGCTTTCATTTTCCTTACTACCTGTGGTTAAACATAAACCGCATCATGCTTAAAAAGTACAAGCATCCAAAAACTTATATTTTGAATCCAAGTTTGCAGTAATAGGGGGTACTGATTAAAATTCATGAAAATAATAGTGTAGATGATATTTTGGAATGTAAGAAACACTGGGGGCAAATTCTAGATTTGGATGGTCTGCTTTATTCCGTCTGCTTACAACATTTTCTTTCTCATGAGTCCCATGTCGACACCAAGTTTGCTGGCATGGTTTTGAGTCAGCTGTACGGCTTTGGCCAGAATTACTCCCTTACATGTGCATGGTCTGGGGACACGCCAGGCTGAGGCACCCAGACACGTTTAGAGAACATTCACTTATTTCTCAGAAGTTGTTCATCCAGAAGAGCAGCACAGCCCTCCACCTTGAATACTAAGGGAGCAAGTTAGTGGTCCCCCTGAAAGGTTGCCCATCCCAAGCACTTCTAGCACCTGTGCTGGCTGGGAGAGATCTCCATTCCACCCCGCTCTGCTGCAGCACTGCAGAATGCCACCTGCAGCAGCATGACAGACCCAGCTCCCCTTCTTTTGCCTGGGTGAAGCAAAATTGCAATGAGCTCACAAAGCTTTTATTTTCTGTGCTCAAGTCTAGCTAACTGGCTCCTGAACACACATGAATTTGTTAAATTTTCTGCCTCCTTCTAAAGCACTTTGAGAGAGAAGATTAAGCTGGTAATGGATATATAGAGTTTCATCCTCAAGGCTTTTGTATCATGGGCCTTGTTGAAAAGAATACGGGAAAGTTTATTTTCTTTCTTAATGCACATAGAAACACTGCTTAACCTTAATATGTTCACCATTAGGTGGCAAGGAAGCATGCAAAATGTCAACACGTACGTGAATGAAATGTGAATTAGGTGGATACTGAAGGTTTTAAGAAACACACTGCAATTTGCATTACTTCAGTAATATTGTAAAATCCTACAGCTCAGGCATCATGAGACTGACAAAGAAAAGAAAAATCAGCACTGGCTTTCTTTTCCTGGTTTTAATTCTTTTGTTTGGCCAGATTCCTGATTTTCAAGTTCTTAGCAGGAAAAGCCTCCTGCTCCTTCATTTGCGCATGCATGTGCTGGAAAATGCACCCGAAACCCAGGAACAGGGTGCGGGGCTCCCATCCCCTCCTTGTGCTGGCTGAAGGGACACCCTGCCATGAGCCCTTTCCTTCTCCTGTGTCTTGGCCTCCTTCGCATGCTCCTGCCCCAGTACACTGCCCAGCTGTGGTGGTTTTACTCGGGTGGGCAGTCGAGCTCCACCACAACCGCTCTCTCACTCCCCCTCCTCAAAGAGGACCGGGGAAAAAATACAATGAAAAGGGCTCAAGGGTTGAGATAAGGACGAGGAGATCGCACAGTAATTATCGTGACGGGCAAAACAGACAGCATAGGGAGATAGTAAGATTTATTACCTATTACTAACAAGCTAGAGAAGTGAAAAACAAAGGAAAGAAACCAAAAGCACCTTCCCCCCCATCCACCCTTTTCCACCTCCTCCCCCCAAGCTGTGCAGGGGAACAGGGGAATGGGGGTTATGGTCAGTCTATAGTGCTTCTTCTCCGCCGCTCCTTCTCAGTCACTCTCGTACCCTGTGCTGTGGGGTCCCTCCCACAGGATGCAGTCCTTGGTGAACTGATCCAGTGTGAACTGCTCCAGATATGGGTCCGTACCACGGGGTCCACCCCTCAGGAGCAAACTGCTCCAACCTGGATCCCCCACGGGCAGCAGCTCCTGCCAGGTCATGTGCTCCTGCATGGTCTCCTCTCCACGGGCTACAGGTCTGGCCCAGAATCTGCTCTGGCAGGGATCTTCCACAGGCCGCAGTCTCTGTCGGTGCAGGTCCACCTGCTCCACTGTGGTCTCCTCCACGGGCTGCAGTGTGGAACCCTGCTCCACCATGGTACTCCATGGGCTGCAGGGGGACAACCTGCTTCACCATGGGCCTCACCACAGGCCGCAGGGGACTTCTGATCCAGTGCCTGGAGCACCTGTCCCCCTCCTTCACTGACCTTGGCGCCTGCAAGGCTGTTCCTCCCTCCTCTCACTCTCCCAGCTGCTGTGTGGTGCAGTGTTGTTCTTTTTTTTTTTTTTTTTTTTTTTCCTGTCTTAAATATGCTCTCACAGAGGCGCAAAACAACATCACTTATTAGCTCAGCTCTGGTCAGCAGTGGGGCCCTTACCAAACATGGGGCAGCTTCTAGATCCTTCTCACAGAAGCCACCCCTATGGCCCCCTGCTACCAAAACCTTGCCACGTAAACCCACTACACCGGCTCACACAGGTAAGCCCAGCTTCTTCTTTCTTTATCTACCCGAAGACATCCTGGGTTTTGGAGTGACTGCCCTCTTTTACCACCTGGGATACTCTCTGTATGCTTCCACTCACTTGCTCAGCTGTTTCCTCTTCCTCATAGTTATTCCTCTTTTCCTTGATCCTCTGAGACTGTGGTGTTCTGTCCTTCGCTTTCCTGCCTCTCCTGCCTCTGTTTTTATTTTTTTATTTTTTTTCCCTTTCTCTTTTCATCCTGTTGAACCCTTCCCCTACTTCTGCATTCCTCTCCTGGCACTTGCACTTTTGTCTCGTTTTTAAAAGCTGCTCTGTTTAAATGCCCATTTTTGGACCCGCTCTGTGGGTGACACCATCAGAGGTTTTATGACTCACTGACCACTGAGAGGACTTAACAATTCTTGTATTTTGTGTTCTATGCTGTTTTTCCCATAGCATTTCAAATCCAGCCAAACATACCTTCCTTCTGTGTTTGGAAGAGGTTTTTTTCAGTAGTTAAGTTGGAATGCTGTATGTAAGTAAATCTTACTACTTACAGCTTAAATAAAAATAAATAAATAGATCAATTTTAAATACATTCAAATATTTCCCAATGGATAGCATGACGTATAATAGTACTGCTATTAAAATGACAGCAAGCCTTTTACAGACAAAGCCCAAAGAAAATGTCTGTGGGCTTCTTCAGTTTCAGAAAAGAGCAATGAAAACTTTAAAAAATAATAAAAAAAAATCTGCTGCCTTATAGATTTTAAATTGAGTAATGATAAATTATACTTATACACATAAGTATAGGGCTTCAGCCCTATAACTAGAGTTTATTTGGACTGAAACACTTAGCAGCTGTGTGCTTTTATTTTTATTTTTTATTTTTTTTACTCAGGTCTAATTAATATGCTAACCATATGCCAATTGAACACCTGTTGCTTTTCACAGCTTCAATAGTATTATGCAGCACAGAATGCTGTGAAAAATCTGACATGAATGGGTGCCTACATGTGAGGTTACACTAATTCACTAATTAACCATCTAGTTAGCAACCTGTCCAGTTAATCAGGAAGACTTGTTGCATCACTTGACATGCTGTTATTCTGCAGCTGGCCACTGTTGCTTTAGTATGCTACTAATTGACACTCTTACATCATTTTCTGCTATACTTTCTGTGTTCATTTTTTAATTCTTTCCATTATTGTATACTTAAGAAATATTAACTTTTTACCCAGTTGCAATCATTTCAGATTTTATTAATCATGTTTATTTCTAGCTCGATTTAAGGGCACTACATTCATGAATTAACTTAGATTGCATTGCTTTTCAAAATCAGAGCAACTCCAGAAACATGTTTACTGAGTTAAAACGGAGTTCTTTTCCTTAGCCAAATCATTTTGCTTTTGCAAACTGTATTACTGTTAATTTAATTATTGTTTTGTGTTTTATTTTTGTGTAACTTAAAACATTATTTATAGAACTCCTTTTCCGTAACAGTATATATAGAAAGACACCTGTTGGACTGTACTTGAAAAGACTAGCATAGGAATGTATTAGGAATACACCACATTCACCAGGCAAGCAATCACCTCAAAAAGCGAATTCAGTGAAAAAAAGCCTCCCTAGGGAGCAAACAGCAAAATGCCCCTTGTTTTTTCTCCAAGCACCTTGGTGAACATGAGACCAAAAGTTATGAATAAAGATCAAAACAAAGTAGGATGTGGAGCTTTACATGCATGGCTTAAAATTTCACCAGAAAATATTCAGCATCCACCTAAACCTCATGGTACCTTCACACACTTTCTGCACCACCCCAGTCTGAGCAGTCTGTCTGCCCCTTACCCATAACCAGCTGAAGCCCAGGCAGTGGGGCTGTGCCCATACTAGTCACTTAAACAGTGCCAGGGAGCAGCCAATTTGGCCACCAATCCCCCTTTAAGATACTTTGTTCAATGTGTGATTGTTTCTTTATACCTTCTGCTTTATATCTGCGTTGACTATTTTTCTTGACAGTACAAAACAGAGCTCAGGTTTTATCCTGTCTTAAGCAGTCTGATGGGTTTCACATGAAGAAAAAAGTTAGACAAATAGAATGATTGCAAAATTCTTGTTAACGGTATAGATAGCAAAAAAAAAGCAATGATTTTTTCAAACCTTTTCATTCACTAGATTTTCACTTTCCCCTCTTCATCCCACTGTCATTTGGGATTTAACGTCTATTTAGAGCCGATTTTATGATATTGAAAATTAAGGAATATTGTTACAATTACACTTGGGTAAGACAAAATGCTCAACAAGTACAAACCACCATAGCTCAGTTGAATTCACTAGTCTAACTTCTTATCAACATAGCTTGATTGAAGTTTTTATAAAGTTTATTAACAGACTCCTCATACTAGTTATGGCCATTATATTTTAAGTGCCAGGCTCACTTTTGCAACACAGATTTTTTATTTTATTTATTTTTATTTTTTTGTGGAGAGCTCCTACCTAACTGGTAGTCAAAGCTAGCTCATACTTGCTATTTTCCGTGTCACCATAGACATTTAAATATATATATATATATATTTCAATTGTGGCAAATATTAATTACAACCCAAATTATCTTCAATGTACCCTTGTGGGTTTCCTCTTATAAGTGATGTTATGACATTATTTTGCATGTCGGTATCACAAACAACCTGAATTTTGTCTGTATAAGTCAAATGTAGGTGAAAGAGAGATGAAGCCCAAAGGGTTAAGTGAAATATTTTGATTATTAAACAGTGTCTTCTGTCAGCAGGAACAAAATGTTAAAAGAGTACCCCAGATTTTAAACATTACTCCTTTCTTGCTATCTTTTTTTTGTAAGGTGTTGTGGTTCCCTCAAAATGCAGTTTGTCTGACTGCTTATTTTATCTGTAAGGGAAGAACTAAGTGCTGTGTGGCACCAGCATTGAGTGCAAGGGTCCAAAGCATTCCACATGCAGATTACAGGCTCAAATCCAACCCAGAAGTTTAAGACAGGGCCGACACTTCATTTTTTTTTAATGTGAATTTAATTAGTCCCAGTAGTGTTTTTAGAAATGGGGTACAGTAATACCACTAGAAGCAGCAGTTCATTTAGCATTTTTAGGAAGCCAGGGGCTCCCTGGATGTGAAATTTTGACTATCAGCCCTGAGGGAGGTTGATGAAACCACTAAAGCGAGTTTGTTGTGGTCCTGTGTTACGGATGGATGAGATACTATCGTTTATACCTTGTAGTTTTGGGAACCTCGGTCCTTCAAGAACATTATTTTCTTATTTAATAAACAAAAACTGAAGTAAGGAAGTAGTTAAAATGAATGCGTTTGTTTAAACTGAAGGAACTCATTCCAGCAACCACCTCTTGGGGCGGGGACGGGGCCTCCGGGGGCGTGGGGGGAAGGGGGTACTCTGTATGGGGAGGGAGCGTGGCCTCCGCGTAAGAAGGGGCGTGGCCTATAGGGCGTGGCCTGAGGGAGAGGACGGGGCCTCGGGGGGCGAGGCCTCCCAGCGGGAGGGGGCGGGGCTTCTCGCGAGGCGGGCGGAGAGAGGGAGGTGGTAGCGGCGGCGGCGGCGGCGGCGTCGCCCCGTGCCGTCCTGTCCCGCCGGGCGTCTCCTCGCGAGATCGGGCGAGGTTTCCGGTGTTGTGACTGCGGGGCCGCGAACATGGCGGTCAGCCTCCGCGCCCGGTCGCTGAGGCACCTCCGCATCCGAGGTGAGGGCCCCGCGCGGCGGCGGCGGAGGCGGGGCAAGGAGGGGGACTCGGCCCCGAGCGGCCCGCACCCGGCCCCCGTTGTCCCCCCGCCGGTGCCCGCTGCCCCTACCCCGCCCCTCCCTGCCATCCTGACGCGCTCTCTTTCTCCCCCGTCCCGCAGGTCGCAACGACAGCGGCGAGGAGAACGTCCCGCTGGATCTCAACCGAGGTACGGGGACGGGCACGGGCCGGGAGGCGCCGCCTCCTCCCTCGCCGCCGCCGAGCAGGAGGAGGAGGAGGAGGAGGAAGGCGGAGGCCTGCCCGCCGGTGGGAGCCTCGCCCCGGGGCCGCCGCCCGGTAGTCCCGGCTCCGCCGAAGGGCCGGGGGAAGGCAGGGGGAGAGGCGGCAGGTCCGGGGCTGGGGGGAGGTGCAGGGCCGCCGCCGTGCTGGGGAGCTCGGCTCTGCGAGGAACCGGGCGGAGAAGTGACAGGATCGATGAAACGAAAGTGGGCTGCGGAACGCAAAGGAAGCGCGAATATTAGCGGTGGCAGTAACGTTTTCGCCTTGGAATTAGGCTGTATCTCACCGATTCCACCTCCGATTCTTTCTTTTTCCCCAGTACAAACTATTTTCAGAGTTTCATTCTTAAGCAGTTTTATCTTGGGCTGAAAATTATCTCTGCATACATATATTTTATTTACAAATGTGTTTTAGTTCTTGAGGAAAAGCTCTGAGTTTTTTTTCAGTTTAAAGGAACAGGCTCTTTTCTGTCCTCCCACCCCATCTCCACATGCACATGGTTGCTTTTGTGCCTTTAAAATAAAAACGAGTGAAACTTCGTCAACAAAATGCAGGACAAAGGCCTTAACAGTTCAGACACATGACACAGCTATTACTGTAAGTAGTGTTATCTGTTTATGAAACTTACAGAATCGGGATTTTAATGAATGTCTTTAGTAACCTTTTTTTACATTGTGTAACGCTAAATTGTTCTGATGTGACAGAACAATACACAAAATTTAAATGCTGGAGTAGTGATGTTTAGATGTGGTCTGTTTGAAATCTCTTACTCAGAATTCAAAAAGTGACTGTCATTGAGATTGATTTTTTTTTCCTATGAGGTGTTTTAAGCTACCTACTGATCCCATGAGACCTGTAGTAATAGCATTGTAACTATATCATGTTTATCCTGTTGTAAAAAAAAAAAGTCTCAGTTAAGATGCAAAATGAGTTCCTAAAGCAATGAAAAAAAATGTTTTGCACTGTGTAGTGCTTGTTTTTAAAAAAACAAAAACCAAAAAACATTAGTATGGTAATCACAATTACATAAGGTACAGCTTTACCTTTAGTCATGTAGCCCCCGTCAAAAATCTGTTTTTTTTTTTTTTTGTTGGAGAAGCTATAACTGACTGATCAGTAATTGGATAGAGAATTTTAAAGAAAAAATTAAAATAAAAAATGTCTCAGCATGGCATTAACTAAGCTAGATGATAACTTGATTTCCTCACTGAACACACAATCACAGTGAACACTTATTTTTTCCAACTGTTACTATAGTTACATAAGCAATTAGTTTAAATATTTTAAATTGTTACACTAATTCTGTACTAGTAATACCCTGTTTTGATTCACTATGTTGAGCCAGTCACATAGTTTTTCATAAGGCTCACGCTTTCAGTATCTTAAAAGATTATTCTATTGTTTTTTTGTTTCCCCCAGACAATTGAATTTTGTGTTGATTAATCTAGAATATCTGTGTTGTGCAAAGTAGAGAGTTGCCAGAAACAATGCCTCAGCCATGTGCTTCTAGCTGCAGTGGTCTCTGTTACGAATATGTGAAACTAAATTGGTATTGCCTTGTTTTAAGCAGGTTCTCATTTAGTGATGGTTAGACAAAAATGACTTAATATACAAGTCAGGCTTTCAGTAGTCCGTAACTGTGGACTGTGCAAGAGGCCAGTGCTGTTATTAAGTATTTCAGAACTAATAATAGATGCAGGGAGGATGCTAGCCTTGTTTGTGCTGCTTTAGTTCCTACTTCTTCCTGGCTTTTTGTGCAGTAAGACTCCGGGAGCGCCTTGCTGCATGTAGAACTGATGCACCTTTCTCTGCTTACTTGTTGTTTGCTCCTCACTGCTCCTTGAGGGTTGCCCATGTTTTCCCAGAACTCACCTTGTTGTTCTCTTATTATGTGTTTTTACCATGCCTGGAACAGCAAGAGTTCCCTCTTTAGAACTTTTTAATACTATGCATTTTCCAAAGTGATGTAATAAAGTTTATGAAGGGTGTTTTATGTTACGGTGCACTACATGTGTGAAGTCTCTGTATGAGATTAACCTGGTTAGAGATATTAATGTAAAGTTTGTGGTTTTCTGGGTTTTGTTTGTTTTTGAAACTTTTTAGCTGCTCAGCCCAGGCTGTACACTGTCTTTTAAGATGATTCTGATTAATTTTATTTTAGGACAATGATTTTCTTAACCTTTTTTCCCTAGAAAATTAGTTTTCTGAAAACATGATCGGCTCCAGAAAAATTGTCCCCAACATGAATATATGTTGGACATAATGTTAGTAGAGTTGGTAATGTTGTTACAGTAAGAAAAAACCCTAAAGATAGATGTTGAACTGGTCACTTTTGACTATTTAAGGCTATACATCATGTCTTCTGTTGGTTATGAAATTGAAATTGTTAATTGGGATTCACCGTACTCAGATTTTGGCCTTGTGTTCTATTACCTGCTCAGAATAGAACAGAAGAGGAAAAGGAGGACAGATTCACCACCAGCGCAACTCCCATTGCAGTCATCTGGAAGGAATTAGCAATGGGATGAGGCATACTGGTTTAATTAGACTCTTGAAATCAAGCTCATAACTTCTTAAGGCCAGAGAGGACAATTGGAATTATTGACCAAGTTATCGCATTTGGCATGAATTCTTGCTTTGAGTCCGGTTGCGGCTGTGTACGTAACCGTGCTGCAAGCATGCTGTGCTTTTAGCAAAATTTGTCTTGGTTCTGACTATTTTGCAGGGATTCCAAGCTGAGCTGCAGAGCTGGTGTACCTCCCAGAGCCCTAGGCACTGTGAAAGGCTTGTGTAATCCACACTTGGTTTGCTGCAAAGTTCTTTGCTCCTGTCTGTAACTGAGTATACTTACCAACTGATTTTGAAAATTTGTTACTGCTTCAGTAACAAATTATCCTGTTAGGTGACCTACACCACTGCCTTGCTGGTGTTTCTGCTGCTGGCTTTGAGCTGTGCAGGCCTGGGTGAGGGGAATTGCAGGCAGCGCCTTATCTATAGACAGACACCTTTAAATGTCCTTCTGTCAAGAGATCCCTGTTTCTTGGTGTATTTCTTTTTTTTTTTTTGGTTTGGGATTGGTGGTGGTTTCTTTTTTTTTTTGTGTTCCTGTAGTTCTGACTCTGCGTTGCCTATTAGGAACTATCCAGTTTATTTACTGAAGTATTTGAGATAAACAAGGGTGCAAATAGAACTGCTGATGGTGGATGAGGACAAGTGCTGTTTGTGACTATATGTCTCAATTTCCTTCTTTCTGAGGGTAACAGTCTTCACTTTTTGTTATTGTGCTTTTTAATTAATTGAAAGGTACTTATCTTCAGCACCGATACTTTCATTTATTATTAATTTACAGGCATTGCGAGACACTACTTTGATTTAGCAGCTCTTTGTACATCCAGTTCTCTGTTCTGCAAGTGTGGAGTCTCTTAGTTACAACAGGAGACAAATATGAATAAAGTAGCTGAGGACTGGCTTTTTTCTCCTCAAGAATGAGTATGGCCCAGTGTTATGAGAAAAAAAAATATTTTTCTTTTTTTCTTACTTAGGCATTGTTTGCTTCTAACACAAAGACACAAAAGTTCTGCTTAACTTCACAACTATACTGCTTTTCTTACTGTGCTTACATCACTTTAAACCATGTAGTATTTGATTCCCTGTGCCCACATGGCAAATTGCAGTGCATTGCATGCAGGGCAAATGTCTCAGGAGGCTATTTGCAGTTTACAGCCCACAAAAATGTTGGGCATTTTCAAGGGTTATTTGAGGGATAGTCAAAGAAGGCTAGATGAATTTTGTTTCCAAATTCAGCTTGAGATTTGGTGACCACTCCATTTCCAACTTTCTTCATCAGTAAAGAAGAAGCAGGGAGGAATGTTGCGCACCTGTCTAGTACTGAGAGTTCAAGTCATCGGGGGGAAAAATATTTGGAGTCCTTGTAGCAAGGCGGTAAGGAGGATGCAGAGATTCTGGTGGGTGTGTGCTTTCTTGGTGGCTCAAAGGCAGTGAGTGTTGCACACTGGTGGCAGGACTGTTACAAAGCTCTTCTTTGCATGCTCTCGTGGTAGGTGATCCATCTTGAAAATAGGGGGAAGTGGGGCTCCTCAGCCGCATAGAAATGTTGTTTTAAAAATATCCAGATAAACAAAATGTGTGGGCACCTTTACCCCTTCCTTCACTGCATACCATGATTGTGATGGTTAACTGTAACAGGTAACTTCTATTAGAGCAAATCACACAGTGCTGTGTTTTACTTCCTTCTTTGTGAATCTGTAACAGAAACCCTGATAGGAGCAAGAAGGTATTTACCAACAGGTTTTTTTTCAGTTGTCCTGGGATACAGACAGTCAACTTGAAAAACAGTTGGAGTCTTACATCTTACTTGCGTTGCTGTCTGAGAAATTCTCTACTGCAATTATTCTTGAATATTGATCTTTTTTTTTTTTGCCTATCTGGACTCCAAGGGGTACATGACTGTTGATGGTGGCCTGCTAACTTTTTAGGCAAAACCTACCTTTTGGTAGGTTTTAAAAGCAAGTTAGAGGAGCTCAGTATATGCACTCCAAAATTAAGGCATACGCTTAGCTTTTCTATCTGCACTTGTGCTTTAAATTGGCATTGTTTTCAAATTGTAAAGCACACTAGCCTGGTTATATTGATAACATTTGCATACCTCTGGCTATGTTTCCTAGATTATTACTACTTTTACAATCTTAAGACTTTTCAGAACTACTAAAATGGTATGTGCTTACAGTATTTTCACTTTCATTTCTTGAAAACAGGAACTAGATGTTTAATGAGGTGAAAATCTCATAAAAAGGCAACTTTAAACCCTTGCTCACCATTAAAGTATCTGTAGGAGCTGGGCACTACGATGTCTTTCAAAATCTGTGCTCGTGTTTCTTCAAAAGTTTTGTGTATGGCAACTTATTTTTTTTATGGGTGGATTTTTGTATATTTTTTCTTGCAGTGGTTCAGGTTTGTCAACAAATGTCAGCACTTTTCTTCTGAAGGGCAGAAACTAAAACTACCATTCTAATATTTTGTGGTTTCTTTTTATATTTGACAAAAGGGGTTGTTTGGGGATTTGGATCAGTATAAATAAGTTCTTAGGTGTTTAAGCAATGCTGTGTTTTCACATTACAGTTTTCTGCTTTTTTTTTGCCTTTTTTTTTTTATCTAGTCATTTGAATTTTACAAAATGCAGAAATACCAAAATCTCTTGGTTACTGCTGCCCTCTTGATAGGAGTTTTGGGATTTTTTTTGTCAGAGTCCGTCCAGGGTAGATGCTATGTAAAGAAACACACACCCTTCATCATAATTACAGTAAATAAGGAAGCTAAGTCAATGATAGCCTTTCCAGAAAGAAATGCATCAGACTTCTGCCCAATCTTGGAATCTTCCAGCATACTTTACCAATTAGCTGGGAAACTAGAAAGTTTTTCCTTACCAGCATGTAAGAGATGCTCAATTTCAGGTAGAGTGTTAACAGTGGGAAGAAGTGTAGTAGGTATACTGAAAAATATCTGTTTACAAACTAACTGGTTAGACCCATCCAAATCCAGACATTGAAGGAAAGTTTCAGGGTGGCTTGAGAGTTGATGTTGAAATCGTGGCTGACTGGTTTTAGGAATGTGGTGAAGAATTGTTTGTGTTTTATCTTTCAGGCTAAATGGGACTCTTCCCTGTGACTTTTTTTTTCAGACATGAGTTATCCACCGTAAAACCAACTATTTTCTTACAACTAAGACGTAAGCATGTGACAGGAGGCTTGGACTACACAACAGATTGCATAAAATAAGGGGTGTGTTTTTCATTGGAAGCATGCTTTATGGCATGCAGGTGGGCAGGTGCTTATACCATAACACAGGTCACTGCATACAGCAACACTCATGTGGTACGTCCTGATACAGAAGGGAAGGTGCCGTAATGCTGTGAAACCAGTGCTGGCTGACAGCTGACAAATTGCTTTAACTGGAGCACTGAGAACTTTCATAATGAAATATATTTTGCATTATTGTAGTTTAGAAATCTCCAATATTAGTATATTCATGTATACTGCACAAGCAGTTTTTTTTTTCATTTGCCAAACATGTGCTGTGGTGATGGAAAATTTGGGTAGAATGGGTCAGAAGAAAAGTAGAAGTTAGCAGAACTTCAGAACATAATTAATGAAGAGTGTATTTACGCAGTCCTTGCAGCTAATAAAGAGGAGGAATGCTGGTAAAGATGTAAAAAAAAAAAAAAAAATAAAACCAAAAAGGCCAAAAAAGAACAAAACCCCCTACTTAGCTGCATTTTCTTAGTTGCATAACTGAATCTTTAAAGCTATGTAAGACTCATTTTGTTTCTCTTACATTCATCAGTGTGTAGCAAACTGCATCTAAACAGCGGCTTGAATATGTTTAGGTAATTAAATATTATGAGGAAGTGTCTTCACGAAATTGTGGCAATGTTCTTGGAATCCAAGTAGTTCATCCATACCTTAGGCTGAGTGAAAAATCTTTTATGAAAGTTTTCTAAAAGGTGTGATTTTTTTCGTCACCGTCCCTGGGGGTGTTTAAGAAAAGGTTGGACGTGGTGCTTAGGGACATGGTTTAGTGGCTGACATTGGTAGTAGGGTGATGGTTGGACCAGGTGATCTTGGAGGTCTTTTCCAACCTTAATGATCCTATGATTCTACTTATTACTGTTTTTGTTATATCTGATCTTTTGTTCAGGTAGCTAGCAGCTTCTCAAATACTTCAGCGAGCTACTTTTTTCCCTTTTTTTTTCTTGTGGAAACTGAAGATATTTAATTGTCCAAGGTGTAAAATAAAAAGCATAAAGATTCTGAATTCCATTTCCACTGAAGAAATGTTTAGTTAACAATTCCATGCTGTTTATCAGTGATACTTTGAACAACCTTAAGCCTAAAACCAACAGGATGGCAAAAGGCAAAGATGAAATAGGACGGTTATCAACCATCTATCTGAGGTGGCTAGGGACAGTTAGCACTTCTGGTTAAAATGAAGGAGGTACATCTCTATACCTAATTTACATGGAATGTAATGGTTGTGAAATGAACTACAGCTGCTAATTTAAGACTACAGAATGTTTAGTGGGAGATTAGTTGTGCATAGACAAAAGGTATTTGAAACAAAACAATATGGTCTTGATCTATAGGAAATGTGTAATTACAATGGAATAGTAACAAAGAATAATTTTGTTAATCTCTTCATATAAAAATGTATGGAGGCAAGTATGTTGGCTGACAATTAGTGCTGTAAAAAAAAAAAGAGTAAACCTATAATGTCTTTTCCCTTTATTATCTTTTGAACACTAATGATGTTAGAAATTAGCTTTAGCAACCTCATATCTAGAGAATTTTAAAATCCGTTCATCTCCTTTATGCAAACCATATGTGATTTTCATGGATAGATCGAGTGGATTTTTTTCTTGAAATTCAAAAAGAGAAATGGAAAAAATATTGCTGTTGCCCTGTTTCCATAAATGTGGTGTTTCCAGCTCAGTTTTGTAGGGTAGCCTGTTACTTCATAAAGGTAGATTTCTTCGAGTCAAAATGTAACTATGAATTAAATGTCCTCTGTGCTTAAAAAGATGAACTTAAATTTTCTTCTTTATCATATGTAAAAATTTATAATATAATTGACTTTTTCTGTCCTTTCTCTGAGATTTTTTTAGGAAAAAGAGCAAAAGGCTTGAATGGTCACAACTGTGGGCAGGTGAGACTGTCCTGTTGCTAGCGTGATGTGCTGAAGTTCCCAACAGTCTTCAGTCTGTGTGCTATTTTGAAATGTTCTGGTCGTAAGATTTTGAGGTCAGTAGTTATCACGTCATACAATCACCGCAGTGTAAAGGTTTCCTGCTGCTGTTAGGGCTGTTTCTGAATTACCTGCAGCTTACAGTTGCATGTACCTTTATTAGTGTTTCAATTTGGAGATGTTGTTACTTTGCTCTTTCCCTTTTACAAATTGCCCTTAGTGTCTTTGTCAGGAGACTGGGTGATCCTACATCTGATAATGGGGCTAGGTTATTGCTTCTTACACAGCATCTTATGTGACAGGATTTTTTGGGGACAGTGGCTAACTACTGACAGCTTGAACTTTTATCAGTAAGGGCCTTTTAGCTGGATAGCATTTATGTTTTGGTGTTCTTGAGCAAGTTAAGATGATGCAGAGAATAATCAAAAATGCTAATAGGGAAACATATTCTTAGATATGATCATCTTCTTCCCTTTCAGAAATTTTCTTCTAATCTCATTGATAGTATTCCCAACCTGCTTGTGTGCTCAATAATATTCAAAGAAATGCATGATCAGAATTTTTGAGTAGTTTTGAAAGATTTCCCTGATACACAAACTAAAGAGTAGTTGCATAATGTGATGCAGTCAGTGTATATATTTTATTTAAAGCAAATAGATATTGTGACTGGTCTGAATTTTCTGTTCAGAATTGTTGGCAAGAAATAAGAAAATGAGTTTGGAAGAATGAAGAATAATTTTCTAAATGATTACAGTAACCCTGTGTCCCCCATTCAAATGCGATGTTTTCGATTGCCATACTGATTTGATTTCCATCCTAACATAGCCAGCATTATGGATCTGGGAAAGGCTTGTCCTCCAAGATTTTACCTGCTTTTGAACACAAGAGCAGTTGTACTGGGTCACCCCAGCCTTGTGGCCTGTCAGTGACAACAGCTGCTAATTGGTGCACAGGAGAGAGTTGGAGAACAAGGCAGGCATGCAGTCACACTGCCATGGAGCATTCTCCAGCCTCCAGCAGTTTATGGATCAGTTCGTGCTTTTTTTTTTCCTGTCTTTTTTTCTTAATATGTAAACCTTTAGGTGTGTTAGAACAAGTTCTTCTAGAGTTTAACCGTACATTCTAGAATAATTTATACCTCTATTTTACTATGAAGTGGTAATGACAGGAATTTTACTAGGAGACTGTAATTTCAGCTTGGTTTTAATCATCACAGTGTGCACTAGTTACAGGTATGTGTCTAATACTGTAGAAAGATGGAATAATGTGTTTTTTTGGGGGGGCGAGTAATATATGAAGATTGTACGTCATAACGATGATTGCTAAGGTTCTTGGCATTAACGTTGTATCTTCCTAGTATTTGAAGAATAGAGCAGGCGTTCTCTAAACTGACAAGTAGTACAAACCTATTGTGGTACATTATGTGGTTCTAACTTGAAAATTATTTTCAGAACTAGTAAGTGAGGAAACGTATGTATGTCTTATACTACTATAAGACATCAAAATCGCTTAAAAAAAACATGAGTTAAAAAAAACCATGAATTTTCAAATCAGCGTTGTTATCTTTTGGAATGGTCTTCGGTTATCTTTTACTGTGTTTAAAGGTTAAAGGTATTTTAAGTTCTCACCATCAATCAAAAAATTTGTATGTGGCTACTCTTCAGCTTTGTTCTGTGCTTCTGTTGGAGGGATAATATTGTAGTTTTAGATGCTATGAAAGTTGTTAACATTTCAACTATAAAACCTGTTTTTCAGGAGTTTTAGCAGTAAAGGAAGTCTACAAATTTGGCATACAAGATCACACACTAGGAGTAATTAACATAGTTCCGAGGGTGAGAACGTAGTTTAGGATGGCTTTTCTACATGTATAATCCCAGTGTGTTGGTTAGATATATAATACTGTAAGAAAATAATTTGGAAAGTGGTCCATTTTTGAACTGCTTTCACGACTTCAAGCTGATTGTAAAACCAGAATGTTATTTGATGTAACCTCTGTCTCTACTGAGGAATCTTTTAAAAAGGAAAAACAAAAACGTTTAATTTATGGTATTTTGTACAAATCTCCAAATGAGAATTCTGTACAGTCATAATAGGTTTTTAAATTCTACTTGCGTGTTTACTTACAGAAAGATGTATGTGTAAGTGTAGATCTACATATAGTAAGATATGAAGGGTTAGATTTGTAAATGTAGTCCCAATATAAGACTTAAGACTTTTTTGTTTTCTGAGATTGTAGCAATTCCTGGATCCTACCTTGGATGTTCTGTCTCTTGTATCGCTTTCTACTTAAAAGACAATTTTGTAAATATGAAGCTTAATTTCTACCTGACTGATGTAAGCAGAGGAACGGTTCTCTTCTTTTTAACTACAATGAAAGAGATGAGCTTTTTTTTTTTCTGTATTACTGAGGCACTTTTATCTATTCATAACTTTCTTAAGCAGCAAGAGTGAAAGTAATCTGAGTTTATTTCTCTCTTTTCATGAATATGGTTTACTGAATCTTCTAAGTTGTATTTAAATGGCAGTACTTTATCTATTGTTCATCTGTGAAAGGTGTATAGGAAACAACAAATCGCTGCTTACATTCTGCTGGAATCACTGTTTTTGGTCATCTCTACCTTTCAAGGGGATGTTCGAAGTTGTTAAACTTGTAATACATTCTCTTTTTTTCTAATTTTTTATCAAAAAATGTAAGTAAAACTTACACATCATGCTATACCAGTGAAAAGTGTATTGCACCTTGCTGATTCAAGGGTAGTAATAGACACCCTCTATGATTAGTATTAAAACTCTTATGTTTTTCAGCATAATAGTAACTAAATACATTTAATGTAGAGAATTTTCTGTAATGTTTTTACCTGTTTAATTCTCTGTAATGTTTTAAATAATTTAGATAATGTGTATTACTGTGTTCTTGAGAATCATAGGCTGAATGTCAATTGGTTTTTTTTGAGTCTGGTAGAGTTTGGTCTTTGTGTTCATATCAATAATTCAGAAGTGATCTCTGTGTCATGCAGTTTTCTTTCTTATGTAGCTGTCTTTTCTTCCACTGTTCTCAGAACTTGGTTGTTTTTCTTCTGTGCAGTTTCCACATCTTGAATTAGATGTAAATTAAAAATACTTCATGTTATGAGAGATTACATAATTACCCTGATTTTTTTCAGAAATTCATAATGGAAGGTTATGCATTTTTCACTGGTGTTTCACTTCATTCTTTCAGATGTTGAGAAAAAGTGTTTTAGCAGACTGATTACCTGTCATCTGAGCTTGCATGGCACCTCTAAGTAGCAGGTTTTAACAGCTTTCACTAACTGATAACTCATGGCTGTTTCAGTGGAAAAGGAGAACATTGCATTCGTGTTCCTTGTTGTTTCCTTCATTTTTGCAGCATGTAATTTAACAAGCCACTAAAAGCAACCTTGAAATGTACAGTTGTGTAGCGGTTAGACTTTAAGATTTTTTATCTTGATTTTTTTTTTATTAAACAAATGTGTAAGTTAACCAAGGTCATCCATTTATACTGTGATTCTTCCCTTCAAGATATCTCTTGTGTCATTGTTCTTAGACAATTATTAGATGCTTAACTTACTGAAGTACAACTTCCTCCTCTAAGAGGAGTCTTTAGCCAAATTTAGTCTCTTATCTCACTTTTTGGCACTGTGACGCTAGTATGTGTGATAAGCAGCTACTAGCGCAGTCTCTCACTTGTGAGTTTATTTACTGTATGTGTGTTAGATGCTGTGTTCAGCTACTGGCCTAGCATCTCAGAAGTGATGCATATAAAATGTATGTTCCTCAGTTTAACTTGTTATGCCAGACTTAGGAGTTACTGAATTATTTGTGTGCTGAAGCCCGCTGTTCTTGTTTGCCTGTTCTTAACATGTGCATAACAGGATGGTGAATTGGCACGCTGCTAGCCTTTCCAATGTGGTCAACAATGCTGCTCTATCTGCCAGGATGGTAGGGGGGAAAGGAGTCGTCACTCATGCTAAAATAGCTATTGCTAGTCCTGTTTCATCCCTGCATTAGATGGAGCACTGTTTGTTTTGCGTAGCTGGAGCTATGTGGTGGTATTGTTTTCTCTCTGGAGAATGGGATCTGTCAGAACACATCATGACTTTCACTGGGGAAAAACAATGTCATGGTCCTGAAGGGGTGTAAAAATGAGTCAAGCCCTAAAAGGTCATGAGAGTTTAGAAGCAAACAAAAACAACTTTGAAGATTTTTTTAATATATATGCATCTATGGATTACTTTAAGGTACACAGATGACTGAATTCTCGAGGCTAGGGTTTTTAAAATATAAATATCACTATATGCTGAAGATTATCACTGTAGGTACTGGATGTTATTTGGTGCAAACAGCTGCGGATAAAGAACTGTGTTTTATGGAATAGAAATACATAGAACTATTTTGCCTCTTCAATGTGCTTGCTGTTCAAAAAGGAAAAACGTATAGAAAATAAGACTAATGATCAGCAAGCTAAGCTGTTGTTGCAGATCACAAGTGGTCTAGCTTGGAAGTTTTGTATGCATGCACAGGTTTTTAGATTATATTTGAGACTGTGGCTTTGTATGCATTGATCAGGACAAGCGTAGAAGTGCAGGTGGAAAAAAAAAGTCTGACTTTTCAGCTGAAAAGATTCATTAGATAAGAGTGTGTCCTGATTCCACCAGTCTGCTTATGAACGTCTCGATGGCAGAGATGCTTGTGCACAGGAGCCTGTTTGTCTTAGGGATTCAATTTGATTCAGTAACCCAGCAGAAAGCTAACACGACCAAAAGAACAAAAAGCATTCTGCAGAATTGGTATGCAGAATCATTTTAATGTGAAGTTGATGTAGAGCCAGAGTAGTGTATAGGGTAGAGGGAAAGAAAGTAAGGGAAGGGGTTGTGCATCTTTCAGCAGAGGAAAGCGCTAAGATCAGCTACATCGTTTTGCACAACTCCACCCTCAGAAGCACCATGGGAAAGAATGTGAAGATACTTTGTTGCTGTTGTGGGCCAACTCACAATGAGTCAGCATCTCAGTGATAAATGAGGTAAGTCAGGAAATAATAGGTTATTGTGAGGGTCTTAAAATTATGATGAGTAGCTTCTCTTTATCTTTTTCAGATAGAAAAGCAAGAGCCACTGAAGGAGTAAAGAATAAGGGCTCATTAATCAGAGCTAAGAAATCTCTATGGCTTTAGTCTGACCTGGGGTCATCAAAAAAAAAGTTTGTCCTTATCAACATTAACATGTCCTGTTAAGCTTGACAATGAAAAGTTAGGGACATAATATTTCTTCTTTGGGGAGATCAGTTTCGGATTGCGTGCCATGTGTTTTGTTTTATTTTATTTCTGGGCTAATCTGTGTTTTTCAATGCTTTTGAATGAGACTTCGTGGCAGGAAGATGAGCAGTCCTGGCTCTGATCTTTGATTAACAGAAAGCCATGTTGATTAGTTGGGAGAATGCAGAATATATTTAGTCTATTTTTAAGACATTTTATTAGGAAGCATATAATAGCAAGAGACTACATCTGTGAAGTCACATCGTTTTGTTTAAATTCTTTTACATCTGCAACTCGTGCACTTCTGTTAGACTTGCCTATCTTCCAGGATGGCTTTATTTTTAATAGAAATGAATTATGTTAGAGTATCTGAATAAAATTTCTGCTTTTTTCTAATATATGATACATTTCCAGAAGAGGGAAAATGGGATAGGCTCTCCTTGAAGTTAAAACGTCACAATTCTTTTGTTTGAACCTTCTTGAAAAAAATCACTTCCCACATTAAAACCAGAACTTGAACTGACACAGCTGACTGAAAAGGCTTCCATAATTTTAGTTCTTTCTGAGGACTTAAGCTATTAGAGGGTATTTCTTTCCTGTCTCTTTTTGTTTGTATGTTTTTTTCCTACAGTGCTAGGACTGTTGATACAATCAAACTATGAGGAAAATAATTTGCTATATTCATATGATCGATACTATCAATTCAATTTGGTAGTAGAAATGTGTTTTTATTGTGTTCTAGATCTGTTGCTGAAGTTTTTGCTTCAAATTACTTATTTCCTAGTAAAACTTCTGGGAAATGCTGGCTGCTCTGCTAAACACTACAAAGTTGGTTTTCATCAAACTTTTCTGTCCCTAGAAATGAGGGTTTTTCTGTGCAGAAAGAGTACAATATTAGAAAAGTTGCTCTGACTTTACATATACATGTAGAATAAAATGGCTTTGGTGCACATTTTAATTGTGCAGCCTCATTATAAATGTATTTCATAGCTGCAGAGGTATTGAAATGGGACATAGCATCATCATGTTCCGGCTTCCTCAAATCCAGATTGGCTGCCTTTCTGCGGAGAACATGCTACTTTGTTCCAAGTTGCAACCACAGCATCAGGCAACCAGATAGAGATGTTCTTTGCCAATAATATGCCAGAGATTGTCTGGCTGATCTCGTGTCTTTCCTGTTTGTATAGTGAGTTTAGTTTCAGTAGAGGTTTAACTTTCGTGTGTAACTATCCACATGTTCAAAATTAAAATTTACAAGAATATTTCTACTTACTTTGTGAAGTTATTGTTGCTGCTTGCTCTTCAGAGAATAGAGGTTGAACGTTCTGAGACTGCTAACATCTGGTCGGTCTTGTGGTGTAAATGGGGATATGTTATGGGTTCAAAAGTGTTGTGATACAGGGATGTTCATACCCATAATTTTCAATTTTATTGCTCTTTCTAGTTTTTAAACTAGAGAAGCTAGTAATAAACCTGATTTGCTGTGTAGACAGGTGGTGAGAAGCTGCTTTCTTTGGATCTCTGCTTTGGGTTTCATTTAGATAATGAAAAATATACAAATATTCTTTCATATTAAGTTATCCTGCATGGTAATATTAGGATATCCTTTCATACTAGGATGTTCTTTCATATTAGGGCCCTTAGGAAGAAAATCAGGAGAAAAAGTTCCCAGTCACCTTGCTTACCTAGTATTCTTCTTCACATATTGCTTGAAACTCCCAGCCCTCTAGTAAGTTTACAGTGTTTGTGGACAGAAATTCATATGGAGAGCAGAAGAGAGTCCTGTCTTCCCAAAATCCTACTGACCCTTTATTTATAGAGGGGAAAAAAAGTCATATGGTGTTGTAGTAAACTGCTGTCTTTTTACTTCTGTCTTTAAGTTTACTATTTGCCTTTAAAATACAGGGGGATTAAGGATAAGTGTTCAGCTATGACATGCTAGGACTGGAGTTCAAGTCACTAAATGGATATCTTTGTCAACTGTAAATCTAAGATATTTGATTAAAATCTGTTTTAAAGTAGGAGTCTCTCTCCCCAATGGACTTTAGCACTTCAGAACTCAGGTATACCTGGCTTGCATTCTAGACATAAATCCAGCTGATCTTTCTTGAAGGAAGATGATCTACAACCTTAAGTGAGATTAGCAAAATAGCGTTTTATGTTTTGGAAACTGCATGTTGAGTGTATGTTTATACTTCTGATTCTTGTAATTGTCTACTAATAACCTGTTTTCTTTTGCAGAACCCTGTGATAATATGAGAGAGATTCTCCAAAATGTGGCCAAATTGCAAGGTGTCTCAAATATGAGGAAACTAGGTCACTTGAATAATTTTACTAAGGTAGGTGCTTGAATGGTGTCAGAACATGTGATCATACAGACAAAATATTTTATATGTCCTCTATCAAATGTCTAGGAGATTCATGAAACAGTTTTGTATAATGGAACAGTACATGCTGTGAGAGAGTAAGAGTAAACAAGGACAAGTAAATATGTGAATGGAAGATCATGCTGAAATTTGTGTTCTACAGGAAGGATTGTTATAGTGCTTAGAAATCTGAATTATCTCCTAATTCAGAGATTAAGTTGCATAAATAAAGCTAAAGGATTGGTTCCTGCTCCACAGGGTTGAATCAAAAATTAGGAATGGCAGACACGTTTGATGTAAACTGGCAAAGTATGGTAAGGAGGAGGACTATATCACTGAGCATGATTTTCAGTGTCTTGGGCACTAGCAGGATAGGAACTTAACTTCTATTATGTTTTCTTTTTTTTTTAGTGAAAAAGATCTAAAGGGTTGATTTCTAAAAACTGTCTGTATGGCTGATTTTTTAGGTACTTTTTGCAATTGTAAGCTTCCAGATAATGAGAATGTGAAAGATACTTGCTTGAAAGTTTGATGGAGATGTTGGGAGCTTGCTGGAGGCAAGAATTAATAACTTACTGTGGAATGAGAGATGATAGACTGAGGAAAGAGACCATGAAAGGCTTTCAGAATGAGAGTAAAGACATTTTTTTGGTAGATGAAGAACTGATGAAGAAGAGCAGAGAGGACAGATGGGAGGTGAGCAGTGAATTAGGTAAATGGTGTTTGTTGTAACACAGTGAGAGGCTGTAGCTGGACGGTGTTCCAGCTGTTAAGGTAAGGTAAAAGTAAGTACATTACAGTAAGTGAGGTTGGAGACAATGGAGCTTTGGTGTGCGTGTTACCTGAATTAATGTACTGATACACAGAAAAAGTTGGTGAATTGTACGCATCTCTGACAGTGTCACAGATAGGGCAACATGTCTGGAAATGAAACCCAACTTTCAGTGACACAGAATGGGTTCTGCAATGAGCAGTAGATAGAAAAGGAGGTAGTAATGGATAATTTAGTGGGGAAGGTAAGGTTTAAATTCATTGTTGTATGTGATAACATTGAGTGAGATAAGCAGGAGGCTGCTTAACACTTCTGAGACAATCTCAAGTGAAGGAATGAATGCTCGAGAGCAGATCTGGGGGACCAGTTGATATGAGAAGAACAAACATAAATCATAATCTTTGAAGTAGGAATGCCTCTTGGCTGTTGAAAGCTCTTGTAAGATTCAACAACACTTCAGTGGTAGTGTATGAGTTTCAATTGGCAGAAGAGTGAGTACAGAGAACAAAGTTACCAAGCAAGTCAATTTATTTTCTAGTGTTTTAGGAAGAAATCTGCAAGTGCTTCGTTTTCTGAGTTTAGGGTACATGGGGGTACAAAGCATTTGCAGAGAATCGGATCTTATTTACACTAAAATCTTTTCTTTGTGTCATTGTTTTATTGCATCTGCATCCACTATGACAAACAGTGCTGTTGTTACTGAGATTCTGAACTATTTCAAGAAAGTCCCCTTTAAGTTGCTAGAAAAGGCTGGGGCATAACTATATTTCTTTTTTTGTGCTGATCTGGAAACTTAATTTAGGTGCCTCCAAATTCTCTAGTTGCCTTACAATGAAAGAGATGGATTTACGTTTGCAGGTGTGTGATTCCTAGCAAAAAGCTAGTATTTGAGCAGGTCTTAAAGCAATATTGATTTTTCTACTGAAAATCATCACATAGTAAGTACCTGTAAATGTGGTCAATTAGTAGATATGCATAATGTAATTAAAGGATGAACCAAAAGTTCTTTTAAAATAAGTGAAATATGAAAAAATGAATAGTATCATAATTAAATATTTAAAAAATGTTACTGCTCTTTAAACTGACCTAGTGTGAAAATTGGAAAATATGCTCAAAAACACTAGGAAGGTTTTCGTAAACTGAACTTAAGACTGGCAAGGAATGAGGAGTTTCTGAAGGCAACTCACATCCCTGACTTCTGGAGACAAACAGTAATTCATAACTGGGCTCTGATCCTAAATCAGAGTGACCACGTGTAAGGTAATCATCCTACTCCTTGATGTTTAGCATTTGTTTAGCACTTACAAAGCAGATATTTCAGTGAGGACAATATATACGTATAACTTGTACATTTGATTTTGAAAACTGTTCCTACTTTCGTCTCAATTGTGAATTCAGTTATGAAGATAGAATAAAAGTTGCAAAACATACTGTATTGTCTCATTGGTGGTTGGAACAGTTCTGTGTTTTTCATTCCAGTGGTTAAGAGTGAAAGCATGGAGACAGGGGGAGATGGTTTTATTTCCTTTTTGTACTCCAGTCTACTACCATGAATTGACGTAGTCTCAGTTCCTTGTTTTTGAAATAGGAGTGTGGGGAAGACAGTGGGGTTTTGTGATGTTTGATATGTTAGCAGCTGAGGATGTTTGTATTTTCAGCTTGGAGGATATTGGTGGTGATAAACTTGATTTGTCCATTAATTCTTGTATTTTATTTTCTGTGCGAAAGGCTGCGAATTCACAGAATCTGAGAATGGTTAAGAGTGGAAAGGACCTCAGGAGGTCATGTGGCTCAACATCCCCCTCATGCTCAAGCAGATCAAACTGGAGACAGTTGCCTAGGACCATGTCCAGATGGCTTTTGTATATGTGTCCCAGGAGGGAGGCTCCAAAACCTCTCTGGGCAACCCATTCCAGTTCTCAGTCACCCTGGTTATCTATTGTATGGGCAGGGAAAGTACCTTTGGAAAAAAAAATTATAGAGTACTTCTGGTAAAATAATATGGAAAAATCTATAAAACTTGCCTCTCCTCTAGAAATATTACACTAAAAAAAAAAAAAGGCAAAACAAGAAGGTAGGAAAATGTCAGTACCAGGCAGTTGCTCCCTGCTGTCCCAGTTCTTTTCCTTCAAAGATAGCTCTCACATTTGGAAGAAATATTATTCTACTCTTCTGGTCAGATAAAGCAAAATACCTATATGCATGTGAAAACAAGTAATTTTAGCTAACATGGACTTTCCTGACAGAGACTGTGGTAGACTTTGTTTGGCATTAATAACAAGACATCTGAGATATGTGAAGTTTGGGTTTCTTTCCTTGAAAGAGGACTGGATTTTTGATTCTTTTTGATTTTTTCATCTTTTTAATTAAGGAGAATGAAAATAAATATCCTTTAAAAAAATCATTGAACTAGACTCCAGGATTTTATGCAGAAATAAAATAACTTTATATAAAATTGATTAAAATAAATGTGGTTAGCAGTCAGCATGATTTCTTGCTGTATGTTCAAGAATGATGCTGTGAGGCAGATATTTTTGTATTAAATTTGCACGTCAGATATATTATTTTCATTTTTCCTTCCCTTCAAGAGGAGTTTTAACTAGTGGTGTCTGAATCATCACTTCGCACAGTTAAGAACCAGTATACTGTATACGTGGTATTTTTTTTAGAAACTTGTTTTCATTCATCAAATATTAGATAGTACTTGTTATTAATAAAAAAAAACATAATGTTCATGTTCTTGGCTTTTTGAGTGAACGTGGGGTTATTCTTACCTAACAGTTGCTGTAACATTAACATTTTATTCTCAAAGACATTCGTATTCACAGTTCTGGTGATATTCAGACTATTGAAAAGTACATTTTGTTACGAATTTTTTCTCCTTGTCTGCTGCTCATCAGCTAATGCTTGAAGCTGGAGTTTTGTGGGTAAAATGGTTTATGAACTACTGCCTAGCCTGTATTAGACAAAAGTAATCCTGTTCCTTTCAAACTACCTGTCTCACTATTTAAACTAACCTGAATTTTGACCTGGAAACTGAGAATTTGACCCCTCATAAATGGTCAGGGACATCTTCAGTTATTGCAGCAGTTCATAAGGCTGTATGTGCCTTTGGCTTCAGCGAGCTGACTAGGCTTAACCAATTTTCGTTTGTATGGCCAGACAGATAAAGCAAGCACCTTGAAGTTTCCCAACTTCTGCTGATTAATAGCAAAACATGATTGTTATTTCTTTGGGTTTTTCCCCACCCCCATGAGAAGTAGTAAGTGATAAATTACTGAAAACCAGAAGGAACTGTAAAATTGCATTTACCTAGTGGAAAATTCTTTTGGATTTGAAGTATTCATTTAGAATCCTGTATTAAAGAAGGTTTATTCCACTCCTACCTTCTGAGATATTGTTTATACCTTTTTAACTAAAACCATATTTAAAAAATGAATTTTTTAAAAATGTTCACAGATGCTGTTAATGTTTTTTATTAATTCAAAGAGAAAGTTTCTTCTTTCAGGATAAAATGAAACAATTCATTTTAGCTTGGCCCTAGCAGTTGAATAGCATCAATGATATTGAAAATTATATTTCCAGTCTGCTCAAGGCTAATTCCATCATTTAATGAAGCTCTACTGCTCTGCTCTGTGTATCTGTTTGCTTTTGACTATGCTGATGAATTTTGATAGGATGTGGATTGAGTTTGGGGCTACAGAGGTTTTCACAGAGTTTCTCTCTATCTGATTCATAGTCCATTGTATGGTTTTATGCTCTGCTTCTGTTGTCATTTTAGGGTCTTGTCCGTCCTTTGCAAAACCCAGATATCTCTGAATATGAATGCAGTTGTTGGTGACTGTAATATTTGTCCAAATACCTATTACCACTATAGACAAAACTTGATACCACTTCATAAACATATGTAGCAGATAGGAACAGAACACCTGCTTAGTGGCATTCTGCTGCAGAACAAAATTGGAGAGTAAATGGGTCTAAATCCAGAGTCTGTAGTTTTGGTAAAGTCTTATAGTAAGACTAGAATCTACTAGGTGTTCTACTCATAAATATTACCACTGGTGGATCAAACTATTTCTAAAATTACAGTGTAATAATTGCATTTTGGACATACGGAATACTGTCAAAATTTACCTATTAATTGCTATGGCTATTGTGTAAAATGTAAAATTGCACTCAATTTGTGTGTGCTGTTGACCTCCTGTGGTTTTGTTGTTTTGAGCTACTGTTTCCAAGACATGTTGATGTGTTACTCATATTGCTGTGACTCATCCAAGTAGCATGAAAAACTCATAGCTGACAGTAAACATGCAAAAAACCTTCACTGTAAGTTAGTCACTGTCTGACCTAGAGTAAGGATCATTTTGTACTAGTATTAAATCATCTGCTCAAAGATACTCTGTGCTGTTCACATTCATTTATATGAATATCAAAAACTCTGAATTTTAGAGTTGACTTGCAGGCAGTTCTAACAAGCAAAACATATGTCGTGTTTGTGTACAAAATATAAGTGTATTTGCTTAATCCCATGAATTTTAATGATATGATAATCTATTGCTATTCTAGTGAATTATAGCAATGTCAAGCCACAAGCAGATTGTAGTATTCTGGTACTGCCTGTGCCTACAGACTTATAGTACTACAAAATACATATTACTTGTTCAATATTACAGTCAAAAACATGACAGGCTTAGCTTTGTCAGGAATTGAGCCATCAACAAAAATCTCTGCTTTTGGTCCATAATCACTAACTTGCTTAATGTTATTTGAAAGTGAAATGTAAAGAAAGTGGCAAGGTTTCGCCTTTAAAATATTTAAGGCCAGACATTTGTAACTGAGCAAATACCTAAAGTATGAAGACCAACTGAACAGTATCTTCTTTATAGCAGCTTCCATGACTTTATTCCCTTTTAAACGTATGTCAATCCAGCCTTACTTTTGCCAGTCTTCTTTTTTAATAGGCTAAATAAACCCAGTTGCTCAACCTTCATGGGTGTATTTTCTGCCTGCCTTGTATATTTTGCTGCTGTACTTTTTCCAGTTTCTCCGGTCTTAAAACACAATCTGGGGCACTGCATTTTAAGAGTAGCCTGAGTAGAAAAATATCTCTTAATCTGACATAATGCAATTCTATTATTTTCAATGGTAAAATTACTTTTTAGAGATGACATCACATTCACTCATTTAGTTTATAGGTTGCTGTAACTCAGATCTTGCTTTACTTTCAGAATTGTTACTGTATTTGACATTCTGAATGCTTTCTGGACAGCTTGTATTTCTCTGCTGGGCTCCTTTTAGTTTCTCTGTGACTCTTAATGTGTTAACTTGACGTGATACACTGTTCCCTTTATTTAATTGAATTTTATTACCCATTTTGGGCACTCCTTTTAAATCACTGTAAGATTTTGAATTCTGATCTTGCTGTCCATCTTTTAAATTGTTTTCTAGCTGGAAATCCTGTAAGCACACTACATTATGTAAGTTCTAAGGAAAGTCAATACTTAGGTAACTGGCCCCTTGGAATGAGAATAAACAGCCAGTAGCTAGTTCTGTATTTTTTCAGCCAATTTTGTGTTCATTCTCTCTGTGAGAGATGTTCCACGTGCATGTAAACACTATCATGTTTTGATAATGATTATCACATTCAGATATTTGTATCCACAGAGCAATTAAACTTGAGGAAACTTCCAAAATACAATTAGGTTTCATGACTGAACTTCAAGATAAGACCAGGTGTATCTATCAATGAAGTCGTGCTTGGTGGGAGTACTCACATAAAGAAAAATAGTCGTTACTGAAGAGGTAACGGTGCATGCAGTTGGTAAAGAGTGGTTACTTTGGACTACTTCTAGTTCAGCCCTGAGAACTGAATGCCCTTTAGTAGTTGCAGCAGGCTAGGTGTGTTCCTGGAACACATCTTCTGCTTTAGTTTCATTTTGGGACCACTGAAACAAAATGTGTGGTAAGCGCAGTGACAGAAGAGTTGCCTCAGAAGAGTGCATGTGTTCCAGATGGTAGGGGCAATGTAGTGGCACTTCAGAATCTGACCTTTGTCCACAGGCTACTGTTGTGTGCATGGCAGCTGCAGCACCTCTTTTAATTAATGGAAGAATAAAAAAGATCTTGTTCCTTTGAAAGGCATGAGAGTACCTGTAATGACAGTCTTTTATCAGGACCAGTGATTTGTCACATTTCATCTTGCCAATTGCTTTCTGAGTAAAATCTCTGCATTTTGTAGTGATAGTTCCCTTTGCAAGTTAAACAGGAGTGTGTGTCAGTAGGGACATGTTTTGAGACTGTGGTCCATGGAACTATTACAATAAGCACTAAGTACATTTATTTTCATGCCAGTGTTTTGGACTTAGCGGGACAGAACCATTAGCAAGTACAAAAAGGTACATAACTTTGGCATGTTGAAAACACTGGTGGGGGGGACACAAAGCAAAACACTTAGTAGGTGCAATGAGCAAGTTTCATGAGGTTTTTATCTATCCATAAGTGCTGTTAGAATTAACAAAATTAGTGAAGAATTAATGGTGGGTGGGAAAATGATGCAGTAGGGAAAATAAATAAAATTAGATGTTCTTGGAAGGACTAAACTAAAATGAGAAGATGAGCATCTTTATTTTTCAGAGTTCTGCTTAACGTACCATTTAAAGAAATCTAGCAATGAATGTCACTTGAGTAAGGGTGGGAAACGGATATTGGCAATGTACTTACTTTCCTATGTAAACTTAAACAGAATTTTCCATATCTTTGCATTTACTTATAATTTATTCTGCAAAAGCAAGGTTTTGATTTTGTTCAATTTTGAGCAATGATGACGAGCAGTGCTTAATATTCTTCACAGTATAAAGTATATTGACAGTGTCTGTAAGGGTAAATACCTGTTACATTTTTAGTTAATTTCTGTTTAGGTGGTAGTTTACCACCAGTAGGTATTAATACACACATGAGTTAGGGAAGAGCTTCAGGCTGCTGCTAACAAAGCTGAATGACTTCTTCTCTACTCCTTATCCCCTTGATATGTTGGTGACTGTGGAACTGGTTGCCCTAAAATGTTTCCAAGTCCTTGCTAAGCAGTCTTCTGACTTCTCTTAATTAAAGGCTACTTCTCTAGTCTATGTACAAATAAATAATGCAGAATTGTTCTGCAGTTGTATAGCTGAAATCAAGTGTCATATTAGAAAGACTTGTTTTTGTGCCTTGGGTTTGAAGGCTTGAAAGAGTTGCACATACTTTCAGCTGTTGCTAAATTGCAGCTACTTTGTAAACTTTATTGCTTATCTTTTATTTCCTCAGAAAAGAAAGTCCATATATCATAATTACAATTCCTTCTTAATTTTTTTGAAGTAGGAAAAAAGCTGTTGAAGATAGTCTGGTGTATGTTAAATTAGGATTTCTCATTTCTGTCTGGGATAGAATGATGATGTGAGGTTAGATGTATAAATGACAAGCCTAAACAACTGTTGATGAGCCTGTCTGAAACTGAACAAATGTGTTTTTACTCACTGTCTTCTCACACTATTTTGCTTACACTCTGCCAGCCAATTTTTACAGTTCATAAGATGTCAATAGAAATGCTAAAGCAGCAGTGGTGGCCTTAGGCAGTCCAACAACATGGCAAAAATAGACTGATTGTAGGATATGACACATTGTCATGACTAGTTAATGCACATGATTGCCTAGTTTCATTTTGGCTGGGAAGCTGCCCGGCGGAAAGGGAGCTGAAGGTATTGGTCAATAGCTGACTGAATATGAACCAGCAGTGTGCTCAGGTGGCCAAGAAGGCCAACAGCATCCTAGTTTGGATCAGAAATAGTGTGGTCAGCAGGACTTGGGAAGTGATCATCCCCATGTACTCGGCTCTGGTGAGGCCGCAGCTCGCGTACTGTGTTCAGTTTTGGGCCCCTCAGTACAGGAAGGACACGAAGGTGCTGGAGTGTGCCCAGAGAAGGGCAACGAAGCTGGTGAAGGGTCTAGAGAACAAGTCTTATGAGGGGTGGCTGAGGGAGCTGAGGAGTCTGGAGGACAGGAGGCTCAGGCTCACTCTCTACAACTACCTCAAAGGAGGCTGTAGCAGGATGGGGGTCAGTCTCTTTTCCCAAGCAACAAGTAATAGGACAAGAGGAAATGGCCTCAGGTTGCACCAGGGGAGTTTTGGATGTTTGAAGGAAAAAAAATCTTCACTGAAAGGCTTGGGAAGCATTGGAACAGGCTGCCAGGGAAGTAGTAGTTGTGTCACTATACCTGGAGGTATTGAAAAGACATGTAGATGTAGTGCTTAGGGACATGGTTTATTGGTAGACCTGGCAGCGAGTGCCAGTTTAACAGTTGGACTTGATGATGCGGGAGGTCTTTTCCAACCTGTGTGGTTCTATGTGGTTCTCAGTTAAAATGGAAAGGTAGAGTAGAATGGGTTATGTAATAACTTTCTTTATTTTACAGTCTTCTCTGCTTATAGCCACTGCGAAGAAAAATGGAAGATTAAAAATATTTCAATTAAGTCTAGATTATTAAATTGGCATGGATCATCTCCATATTTGGCTCAAATAATCTTTCACTGATAACTTTGGATTTCAGCATAATCTAAATCATATTTTTTAAAATATAAAAAATAATTTCCTAAAATGTAATGTCATCTTTGGAAGAACTTGTTATGATTGAGCATAAACCTAAATACAGCTTGAATTTGAACCATCATGCTAATAAAATGGGTTTAATAAAAATGGGCATAGTGTTTGATAAATGTTAATAACTTCAGACCAGTAATATTCACTAGTTGTACAAACACTGAACTTCTCACTGAGGGCAAACTGATACTGCAGTGGCTTAGATTTGAATGCATACCTATTTCAAAAGGAGAGGACAAAATGTAAATCTGTTGCAATCAGTGTTAGTCATTTGAGTTCTTGGAAGTGCTTTGTCCGAGTGCTTTGGCATTTGAATCTAATACTAAATTATTTTATTATTTTAGATAAATGAGAAGACTAGGATCTTTGCCACCATTGTAAAAGAGAACAATACCAGTACTTCTTAAAGGAGAGACTATTGTTCTTTTCTTGAGAGGTTAAAACATGGCAAGCAGTAGATTGCTCCTTTTGAGAGATTGGCTTTGGACTTAAAAACTGCACTTGTAAGTCTGCAGTTTTGTGCTCAAAACTGACAGATGAGGCTGAAGCGTTCAGAAATTGTTACAGTTTATGGGTGTAAATTCGATCTTTGCAATGATTTTTCAGAGGTATCAAAAAAAAAATCACAAATCCTGTGGAATGGATGGCAGGTCAGGGTAGATGGCAGCTGCGGGACCCTTACCACTTGCAACTACTTCTCAGTTTTTTTCTGTGCCTGTGCTGATGTGGTGAATGAAACATTACAGTGGACCATCAGTGTCTAGCTTTACTTCAAAACTGTCACCCAAGCTGTATTTTTGAATGCAGATGTTTTATGTGCTTTGACTTCAGTCTCTTTTGTCTTCTGAGGTTACCAATTGCCTAATCAGTGCTTTTTCCAAAAAGAGCCTAAAGGCAGCAAAAGGAGCAATCTAAAGCATAGCTTCTGAAAGTAGAGTTGAAAAACTGACCAGTAGGCAACTTAGGCAGTTGTGCAAGTTCCTATCTACTAAGAGAGGCCAAAGGCTTGTGTGTCTGGTGCGTATGTAGGAACTGAATACTGTCAGCAAAAACTTTCAGGGAAATCTGAAGTTGGTACACTTCCCTCCCCTTGCAATGAATGAAATTCCTTGTGTTACTTCAGAAGCATTACCAAATATCTTTAGGTTTTAAATAGTAATTGTTAAAGAATTTTAAGTAATAGATGCCTTCTTTTATTTTTCAGCTTCTTTGTAATACTGGCCATGCTGAAGAAAAGCTAGGATTTACGTATGACAGCATCATAATATGGTAAGTAATAAGGAACACTAGGATAATACTTCGGGTACTTTGGTAATAGTAGGGTACTTTCATTGTTCTAGGTACAATTAAATCAATTTTATTTGTACTTTTGAAACTGGAATTTTGTATTTCCAGTATGTTTAAAATGTCATAATGCAAATGCATACTTTACAAGTACTTTAATGAGTAAAGTCAGAAATACATTATACACTTTCAGGAAGAGGGGGAAAAAAGCTCCAAATGAAAGTGTAGATTTCTCTGTTGTATTTTCTCAGAAATGTAAAAAATATAACATCTCAGTACTTGCAGAAAGGACTTATATAAAAATGTTCTCTTAAACAATTTGGAGCATACTCTTAATGTAGTAGAACTAAGATTTTAAAGATGAACATTTTGTTAGTTTCTGTGTGTGTGTATGCTTTGTTGGACTGCTTTCCTTACTCCTAAAACATTATGTATATACTTTCAAATGGAATTTTCCTATATCTTGTCTCAATGTCTGACAGTCAAAAGAACTACATGCCTGTTTCCAGAACTTGTGTTTTTGTGCAGACGTTGGTAAATTGGTCCTTAGGCTCAGCTTTGGTGGTAGAAAAAAAAACAGATTTAGGATTTCATGTTTTAATATTTCAATATTCTGTTTGCGGTTTATTTTGCTACATAGGTTAGAGCTATTCTGAGAAATTTGCAAGTGCTGAATTTTTAAATTATTTTAGAAAGCGACCTTGAGTTAGGCTAAGTATATATATTCCTTTGGAAATAACGTGTAATTTTATAATTTGCTCTTCTGATTTTCTCAACATTATCCTAGATTTTCATATACAAATCTTCTTGTAGTACAGAACAAACTTGTTTTTCTTTGAAGATGAGAACAGTTATTTGGATGCAGGAAATAGTGTACAAGTTTCTTCATTTGGAGTATGAATTGTTAACTTCAAAGCATTACACTATAAGGGAATCAGTGACTTCAAGAAGAACTAGAGGTTTTCCTATAAAGTTTTGGGGTTTGGAGTCAGTAACCTTGATGGACAATTTAACTAAACTAAAGACAGCTGTAGTCTGCACTTTTCTGATATACTAGTCTGCAGTAATTGCAGTTATTCTTGAGCTAAAAGATCTGTTTTTTAGGACTCCATTCTCTTTTTACTCCAGGTACCTGATTATAGTTTCTTCTTGCCAGCAGTTGGAGATAATAGTGACACATTTTGTTGTCATTCCCAGTGTAGATTGGTCTTGCCGGTTCCCAGAGCACCATACCATTGACAGCTGAGAGGAAGCCTTGAGCCATGAAGAAAATGGAGTGTTGGTAGGCCTCAGAAACTTTTGAGGTCTTTTAGTAATGTGCCAAGAGGCTGTAGCCATACAAGATTCACAATATATACAATTATCTGACTGGATCAGAGATCTGTCAAAACCATTGTTATCTTACTGTAGTGAGTAGATGAGATGATTTAAGAGAAAAGTTTAAGAATGAACCTGTAGTAGTAGGTTCCTGTAGTACCTAGTAGTTAGTCAATATTCTTTCTAATTCCATCCTTTGTTAGTTTTTCCAGATTTTTAGCAGTATTAAAGTTTTCAGCCCTAATGCTGTCTTAGGTGGCACTTCTCATTTCTGTAGTGACACTGAAAATACTTGGATAAGTTTGCTGCTGTTCTTGCATCATAATACATTTTCAGCTTTCAGACACAGATGCACACAGTGTACAGATGAAAATCATTTTCTTGATCTGGTGGCTGTTTTAGAATTCTGTGCATTAACTCACACTTAACAATCTTCAGTTTTCTTCATCTTGCCAGTTTTCCATAGGCATAATTTTTATATTCCCTTGAAGATTCTTATAGCCCCATCCTTAAGTCCCCTGTAATCCCCCCCATCCTTTTTTTCAAATTACAAATTGTATATTAAGTACTGTCTACCAAAGGAGACTGTGAACCTGATACTTAAATGGATAAAAATCAGGATAAAATTTGTCAGGATAAAAATCTTCTGTTCATTCACCTCTGCTCCTTGTGTTCATCTTTTCAGATTTTGATTTGTGTGATTGCTTTTCATCACCCTATAACCTCTTCATATCCTTTAATACCTTATGTGAAAGTTTTGGGTTATTACTATGTTAGGAAAGTGTTTCCTTTTTAGTACACTGTTGTAATAACTCTTTCCAACTCTTTCAAAAGATTAGCAGAATATAGTTCTCATAAACTATTCTGGTTGCTTCACGTAGTTAGCTTTTTTTAAGAGGATATCTGATAAACTGTCATCTGGATGAGCTTTGGAATCCTTTTTGTGCAAATGCTAGCAAATATATGAAGATAGTTCATATTAATGTTCTTTCCAGACTCTTAGATGTGAAGCTTGGTGGGCCAGTGGTAATACTGATGGATTTCCTCCATTCTTCCACCATTTTCACTTCTTAGTCTGATATTTAATATATTAAAAAAGACTTTAGGATAGGAATCTCTACATGCATCTCCAAAACAATGACTTAATATGAAGAAAATATTTGTTTATCTCATACTTCTGTCTCTTAATTGCTTTATTATTTCTGTGTTGTGATTCATTTTTAAAAACTTTCTGCTTGTGGAGTTCTGCCTGAGAAGCCAGAACCTATGTCCATGTGTACAAACACACACACCTATCTTTGTCTAAAGATTGTTTGCTCTGCTGTTCAAAAAAGGTTTTCCTCTCAAATATAAAAGTAAATGTACTTTTCTTGATGGAGGGGAAAAAAAATCCAGATGCTGTATTTGGCTATCCTAATAAGAAATGTCATAGGCACATCATTGTTTTCATGGGAAATGGGTATCTTCTGTCTTAGAATCTCAACTGAAGTGTCTTAAACTGGAATATCCAAACCAATTACAAATAGTGAGGTAGAAGTCCAAATAGAATAGTACTGTTGAGAAGATGTGAGTCTAATGCTCATCTGACTTCCATCTCTACCAATCTGCAACACTAGAAACAAAATGTTTCATGATCTAAAGAATACCTGTTATCCGTTCAAAGCAGATGGTTACTTATCTTTCCTTTTGTCTGCTTTTCTTGAGGGACTTGGAAATAACTCGCGTAGTTCAGCTCTTGTAAAGGAAGTTTTCCTAACCTCATGTTTTTCTACTAGCTCAGCTTAAAGTTTTTATATGAAGAATCATATCTGATATTACAACAGTGATTGTCTTCCTTAGTGCTGAAAGCAATAATCAGTTTATCTGTATTTGCATAAAGTATTGCAGCCTTTCTTCTTGGTCTAGACATCACCTGGAAGTAGATTCCTTTCATAGTGACTCCTACATGGACTGACTAACTCATCTTCAGAAAGATTCAGAAGATCTTGGTCTTGGAATGGTTTATTACCATGCATGACCATCTTAGAATAAGAACAAGAGAAAAATCTATTTGTGTAGGTTGAAAGTCAGTCTCACTGGCTGCAGTGTTCACATTCTCAGATGTCTACTGAAACAATCCTCCTAAAACATGTGGCTAAGAGTTTTTTTTCTTCCTTTGTATTTAAGGAAGACGGGAAAATCTTTTGAGAAACTTCAGAAGGACAGTGTGTCACTTAATACTTTCAAACTCTGTTTCTGGAGGTCTTCAAGATCTCATTTTTTCACATTTCCCTTTTTTTAAACCTTGCTGGTGGATTTAGGGATTACATTGTCACGTTAGGTTTAGGAGAGCTCATTGGTGTACAAGCAAAACACTTTCAAAATTTATCTAAAGAGAAATATGTTTCAATTATATTTTGAAATGAAATGTGTAGAAATCTATGCTATGTAGCACTGCTTAAGTTACGTATTTTCCATTGACATCCATGTTTCATGTAAGCATACTGATCTCATAATATCTTTAGAGAGCAATGCATGTAATAGTTAAGGTTCAAATTTCATAGGATGGAATGGCTTGGGTTGGAAGGGACCTCAAAGATCATCTAATTCCAACGCCCCTGCCGTATGCAGGGGTGAGTTTTGTCTCGGTTGTCTAGACATTATTCTGAAGATCTATTCTGAAGATCCATACATATGGATTAACAGTGCAGCAGAGTACGAAGTGCTTTCTGTCTGTTAAACTTCCTGAAAATTTTAACTAATCTGGAATACTTTTTCAGGATTAATATTGTGCTCAACTGTTTTGTCAAATAACAAGTCATATACAGGTCTTGGTCATATTTTGTTTCAAGGGTATACAGACTGTTCTAAAACAACAAAAAATCTGACTTTGTTCAGATTAATATATTGTCTACATCTGCTGGCAAGGTGAGGGTTTGTCTTCTAGACTGTACAGGTGAATATCTCAAAGAAAATTAATACAGGATATTTCTCTTCAAAAATCTGACTTATTTTAAACAAGTTAGTAGTATCTGCATCTCAGATGGTGAAGTGTACCTGCTGCTATATAATTGTTTGCCCCCTTTGTTTCCTTCATTGTAGTCTGCGGTTAGCCTTACTAAATGAAGCAAAAGAGGTGCGAGCAGCAGGATTGCGAGCCCTCCGCTATCTCATTCGAGACTCCAGTATTCTCCAGAAGGTGCTAAAGTTGAAAGTGGATTACTTAATAGCCAGGTAACTTTCCCTTCTTGTTGCAAATTGCAAAATTGTACTTATTATTTTTTGTTGAGAGAGGTGAGAAAACATGGTTTCATATCCTCTTATATTCTTCACATATACTTTTATGAAAGTCTGTTTTTTTCAGTGTGAATAATGTACTTCTTTAAAAAGTTTGATAATACATCACACCAGCTAATCCAAATAAAATGCTATGCTAGTACATGGCATCCTAAGAATAATCTAAAAAATTAGACACATTAAAAACGTTTTTGTATCATAAATGCCATTAATTGTAAATTAGTCCATGGTATTATTAGCAAATTGAAACCATAGTAATATTCATGTCTCTAGTTTTGTGGGATTTGTTCCAATTCTTAGTATCATCATACTGCTTTAGGGCCTCTAGTACAAAGTCAGGACGAAAAAGTAGTTCATGCCCAAGAATTTATAATCTAAGTATAAACCATGACCCAACACAAAGATACCAAAGGGCAAACTAACAATGAGATAATAAGGCCAGTGTGGTGACTAGATCTAATTATCATTTCTAGTGCTTCCTTTGTTAAAATTATCAGATTTAATGTTCTGATATGTATGTGTTTGTTTTCATATATACACACATTCTCAGTTTTAGTGTGATGATAAATTTTTTGTGTAGTGATAAATTTTCTTGGCAAAGGGATTTTTCTGAAAGCATATAAAAAAATTGAAATATTACAAATGCTTTTGTTTAATCTTATTTGAAATGACACATGCAGCTAGCTCAGAATTGTTGAAACTGTTATGCTTTGTCATTGTATGTTTGAGAGCATTCTAGTGATTTACTTGTAATGAGGATAACTGAAAATAATATAAACTGAAACTGTCTAATCATGAATATGTTTACTGAAAGGCAGATTTTTAAACAATCATTCATAATTTGTTCTCTTTATTCAGTTGTATGAATATTATTAATGTGAGATGTTAACAGTTAAGGTGAAAGTTACTTTTGATATAAACAAAAATTTCTTTTAACTTATTTTAGGTGCATTGACATACAGCAGAGTAATGAAGTAGAAAGAACACAAGCACTTCGATTAGTCAGAAAGGTAAAATCTAAGTATATATGGTCTTACCAGGGCTGGTAGTCAGCTGTGTTGACTCCAGGTTTTCTTCATTAGCAGATCTTTTTCACAGCCTCTCATTTTATCATGTGAGAAGAAACTATAGCTGTTAATTTAAAAAAAAAAAAGTGCTGAGACTTATTTTGGTTTTAATCTCTTATGACTGAGAATCTTGAGTGGTTTACAAAAATTTTCCTGATTTTTTTCCTTTGATGGACATAAAACTGAGTAAGATTTGGAAACAGTTTATCAAATGATGAGTGCAAGGGTTATAAAGGTATTATTAAGTTTCTTCTTATGGTTTAACTTGATTTTATAATATCTTTAAGCATCTGTGAATGAAGGATTCAAGATTTTTCTGCCACTCGAGGAATAAGGCAAATTGCCATTGTTGGAATAATCAGATCAAGTAATGGTTCTGGCCTTACTGCTTTATCCTTAGAGGTTAATGCTGTCCATAGTTTTCTCAGTTACACAATAAAACATACTTAGTCTTTGCTGGTTACTGTAAGCTGATCCCTGAGAAACTAGCATATTACAGCTACTGAAGCTATTTTCTTAGGTAATGTAGTACTCTGCCTTTGTACTGGACTTTTCTATTCTTGCTGTTATTTATCTTGCTCATTTACTTCTACTGAACACCTTAAAAAAAGTTAATGAAGACTAGGGTAAGGTTTGAATTATTTGGAAGAGTTGTTACCTAGGAGCATAGTGTTAATTAGTTTGAGTGTATGTGTACATGTGTATATGTTTAGGTTGAAAATATGGAGCCTTGATATGCAATGTCTTCTCTCTTTCAGAAGAGACAATATGCTTGTTTGGCACAATTGTTGAAAGTTTTAAAGCTTAAAAAAAGGCAAAAAAATAAATGGATCATCTGTGTAAGTTGCAGAGGTCCTTCAGGAAGTCTCCATTTATAAATGTTCTTTGATAATCTAAAGAGAGCTTCAGTGTCAGGCTGTAACAACTTAAATCTGAAGATGGAATGGAAACACATTTATGATACGTTTTTATTCAGCTCATACTTGGTTGTGTGACACCAGGATCCCTAAAAGATTGTATAAAGGTATAGGAGAGGATAATGAACAGCAAATATTACAATTGGGCAGAATTAATTAATTTACACAGAAGATGCTGTTAACTAGTGAGCTGTGGAACTGGGTCTTGTCAGCACTTCAGAACTGTACTTTTCCATTCTAAAGTCTAGACACGATTCTTTACTTCAATTTGGTAGCAAAAATGCCTGCGAATAGTATAGATTCAGAATTTTAAAACATTGTTTCTTTTTTCTCATTCTTCTCATAAAGAAGAACAGCAAAATGTAAAATATTGGTCCTGTTTTCTCAATTTAAAAAGTGATAATTATGTTTTTAAAGAAGTGCAGGTTAAGGTAGTGGAACAAGAGAGAAGAAAAACAACTTTAAACTTTTAAAATTTGGTTTCTGATTTTTTTTTTGAGGGCTTTGAGTGCTTATATTCTCTATCAACTGTACTTTTGTTGGTAATGTTTTGTCCTGTCAGCAGTGTTTCCTAGTGAGAGCTTAGTAATTTAAGTGTCTTCAGCCATGAGAACAATGATCTGAAGTTACTTCAGGAAGCATTTCTCTATCTAATAGAAGTCATGGTCAAACTGTCCATATTTTAAAATAATTTAAGAGGCAGGTTTTTTTATTTTTGAAACAGAAGTGAAGGGGGGGTATATGAACCACCTTCCTTCTATTATTTTTATTAATGAATCTTTAAAGACCTCAGAGTCTTTGTTACAGACTTCATCATACATGCTTATAATTCACCTTGCATCTATTTGCTTTGTCTTTAATATTGTATTTAAGCGTATAGAGCAGAATGAAATGCAAAACTTGTTTACTAAAGTACTTGAAATGGAATATTAAAAGAAATCTTTCTCCTTTATCTCTTAAAACCAAAAAAACCCTCCCACAATATAACATTCTTAAGATGCTGCTTGTGTCCTCATGCTAATTACGTGTTAATGTCAGTAGAAAGAGTGGATTAGTACATCCATTCTATTGCTAATTCTTTTTCTTTAATACTTTTTGCTGTTGTAAAAATGAAAGACTGTGTGGGTGGGGAAGAGTATGGGTTTTCTTTAGAGCCCTATCTTAAGGCTTCCTGTTTTGTGGGTAACAACATTATGTTTGACAAGAAGTTTCTCAAAAACGTCTTAAAAATAAACTTGCTAAAGTGTTCAAATATTTGTCATAATGGTTTCTCTCTTCTCACTTGAACATTGTAAAGAAGGAGGAAAGTTTAATCTCCTTTGGCTGAGCACATGTCTGTGAGACATCTAAGGGAGCTGTAAAACGAATGTGAGACAAAACAATTTTGGGAGAGTAATGCAGATAAGCCTAGTTTTGTTGGAAATGAAATGTTAAATAAAACCTTTAGAAAACTAGCTTGCAAACGTGTTTAGATGTTTGATGGAGCATTTTTTTTGACATCTTAGTTTTTTATTAGTAGAAAATGTGATGTGGTTGGGGAGGCTATAACATTATGTTGTTCCCTTTTAAAACAGATAAAAAAAAAAATATTTCTCCTTAGTAATATGTCTGTTTAACTTCAGTAAATGTTCGTGTTCCATAGTATGCAGCAGATATGCATATTTAATCTTATCAAACTGAAAAATGTGAGGAAATATCTTAGTCTTTGTATTCAAAGCCTTATTTGGGCTGGGGAGTTTCTTGTTTTTTTCTTTATTGTGTTCATAGTCTTGATCCTTAATCTTGTTTAAATTCTGGTTATCTTAAACTAGCAGCTGAAGTTCTCTATGGCACGGTTCTTCAGTAGTGCAAAGGAGCATTGATTGTTAAACTCCTTTATTACATCCCAAATTTATTGCATTTTTTTCTTGCTTTAATGACTATTGATTTATGAAGGCAGGTCGTAAACTGAAAAGCAAAGATGAAACCAGATGTTTAAGATCTGTAGGGTTTATGATGTACCAGTATAATTTATGGTAAAGCTGAATTAATGTGGCAGTTTTAACATCAGGTACTACACAAGAGGATTTAGAGGTGAATCCAAATACAGTAGCTGCAGCTTTAGTTTAGACTATCCTTTTTTGTAGTCTGTGACTGTCTCTTCCCTCATGAAAGTCCTTAAGAACATGAGATTTCAGTCTTGGCTAATTAAGCCAAGTTTAATTAAAGTTGAATAGATATTGAAGAATTTGGTGCAGTATGAATTAATCATCTAGAAGAGCATGTAGGCTACTTTTTGACAGTGGGTAGAGTTCTCTGTTGATAAAGAAATTCTTGGAAAAGATGTGAAAAAGGCAGCAATGGTTCTGTCTGCAGCAGTCATCTTTTTTTATCTTAGTAAGTAACAAAATAAAAATATAAAAAGCAGAAGCAGGAAGATAATGGTAAATTAAGTTAACAAACAGTTTCAAGAACAATAGAAATAGTTTTAGTATTCCCAGGATATAGCCAAGTTAATCTATAAAATGGTTTGTCTGGTGTTATCTGGGAAACAGAAGGTTGGTGAATCTGTGAGTATATTTAGAGAACTATGAAGAAGCCAGAGTTTTTTTCTTTTTATTTTTGGCAGATGATCACTGTGAATGCTTCATTGTTCCCCAGCTCTATTACTAATTCTTTGATAGCAGTTGGCAATGATGGTCTTCAAGAAAGAGACAGAATGGTTCGAGCATGTATAGCCATTATCTGTGAACTAGGTAAGATAACTGGAATCTAATTAAAACTTTACGTGAGTGTCCTCATTTTTTAAAGAAATTCTCTTCTGGGGGTTTATATTAGATTTTTCGTATAATAAAGGAATTTGTTTAATAACTATTGAATCAGATGTTAAGTGTTGTAGTTATGTTTCATAAATTTTAGTCATTAGGTTGATGTAAAACAATCGTTTTAACTTACACTAAAGATGTTAAGTACCTGAAGATTTTAAGTACTGTGCTGTACTTCAATACTTGCCAATTTTTGTGTTATCTTAATACTCCCTTGCTACAGCTGATGTTTCTAAAAATGAATGGATTGGATGTCATGAGAACTCCATACATGAAGTGCTATCAAATGTACCAGTGTTCAGAGAACTAAAAATATATATATGTATTTTTTTTTACGAAGGATACTGTGATTAGCTGTCTTTTGGAAATCAGTATGTGTCCATGTAAAAGTTACTTGAACAGTGACCTATACTAAATCCCTATGTTGGTGCTGATTTTAAGTATTTTTAGTTTTGTATCAGCTAGTGTGAAACAATATGGGCTCTGCTGTATGGAAACTTGGTTGGAAACAAGCTGAGAAATTGCTGTACAACGGTAACTTCTTGACCAGAATTTTAGTTGATAAATTAGTCTAAAATCACAATTCATTGCTAATGTTGGTCAGTTCCATTAAAAGCCTTCTGTGTGCTTCAGCAGTGTTCAGGAAGAAAAAGATATATATACTAAACAGACAAATTTTCCATACTGAAAGTCTTGAAATGTTTTCTTTCATATCACTCATCGAAGTTACATATTTTTTTTGTCATCTAGCACTTCAGAATCCTGAGGTGGTGGCTCTTCGGGGTGGTTTAAGTACCATCTTGAAAAATGTGATTGATTGTCAGCTAAGCCGAATAAATGAGGCTCTGATAACTACAGTTTTACACCTCATTAATCATCCAAAGACCCGACAATATGTGCGAGCAGATGTAGAATTAGAGGTGGGTTCAGTTTTACTTATTTAGTGACAGAAATTAAACATTGTATTGCTAAAGAAAATGTTTAATTTTTACTTCAGATTTCACACTGTGTTAATGCCAAATACTTAAAATGCAACATTTCAGGCTAAGAGCTGAATGATTTATGAAGAAGAAATAATGTGACAAATCGGAGTGGGACTGATTAAAGGGCAAAACCCATTAACTGTATTCTTATATGAAAGTAATGCATGTCTTTTTTTTTTGTTTAGCGAATTTTAGCTCCTTACACAGATTTTCACTACAGGCATAATCCAGACACAGCAGAAGGACAGCTCAAGTAAGTGTTATTGCTGTTACTTGTGCTACTAGTTGTGTTCATGTAACTATAATTAAACTATTTTCCTTTCCAAAGTGACAAAATAACAGCAATGAACTAACACTAAACTATATGAAGCTGAACACAATAGCTGGTTAGAATGCAAATTCCTAAAACATTGTTAGGAATTAAAGATTTAAAAGGGAGATTAGATTTACTCTTCTTCCCTTCCCCATTATTTCTTTCAATTAATATATATAAACAACTCTCTTCAGGTATAGGTTCCTTTTTATGTTGCTTTATATATCCCAAATGGGAGTATATTTGTGCTAGTTTCATGTTTGGTGTTTGTATGGTCAGACTCAGAGGGTAGTAGTTAAGGCATTGGACTGTGTGGGATCTAGTAAAAAGCAGAGTATAAAGAGTATAAAAGCATAGGGTTTTGGCCTGAAGCCTATCCTGTTTAATGTCTTTATGAATAACCTGGAGGATGGGATAGAGTGCACTCTTGTGAATTTTACAGATGATAACAAACTGGGGGAATAGCTTATAGAATCAAGGGCATCCCTGACATCCAGAGGGATGTGGTTTTTGTCGTTTATTTTCTGTGCTGAAACTCATGTAAACCACTGCATCCAGTTTTGGGTCTAATACCATGCAGAGGTTTTCAAGAAGATGTAGTCTAACCCTTCCTTCGTGTTGGTGCATGGTGTGAGGGCATGAAACAGCAGGGAAAAATAGGGAAAAAAAACGTTCCAACTTGATATAAGAAAAAAAATTTCTGTGCGGCTAGTTAAGCATTGCAGCTGGCTGTCCAAGAGAAGTCCTGTAGCCTTCATCCTTGAGAGTTTCTGAGAACCGACTTGATAAAGCCCTGAGTATATAACTGGTCTCATATCTGACAACTTCTTTGTGTAGGAAGTTGGAATAGAGACCTCATCTCTGACTTAATGGGTTTTGGTTTTTCCTGTTTTGTAATCGTCAAATGGCAATAGATGCTTAGGTCAGTGTAACTGAATCAGTGTCCAAATCCTTAGGCTCCTACTGTAGTCTCCCTGTCTTCAGAGTGACTTCAGAGTGACTGATCTGATAGGCCAAATATAGGTATCTATTTTGTGATCCTCCTGCTGTAGAAACTCTGCTGAAAAGAAAAAGTATCAATGCTTAAAAACTCTAATCTTTGTATATGCATATTGTATATATATACACACAAAAAAGGCGTAAGATTTTTCTTACTCTTGATTTTGTCCCCCATCCAAAAATTTCTTAACTATTTTTTACTTGATGTATTAATAACACTATTTTAGAGTAATTAACTGTGTATTGTGATATTTGTTGTTTCCTGACAGAGAGGACCGGGAAGCACGATTCCTAGCTAGCAAAATGGGGATAGTGGCAGCATTTCGTTCATGGGCAGGTAAGATTTCTTTGTTTAAGTTGAATAACTGGAAGGGACTTTTCAGTGTAATAGAATGGTTTATTTAGCTACAGAGTTTCTCTCTTGTTTTTTCTATTACTACCTTCCTATAATGATACCAAAATATGTTTTGATATCATCAAATTAGAGGACATGTACATAGTTTTCTTTACCAACAAGCTGCAGCTTTATTTTCAGTATAGAATACCATGTCAGCTATACTTTGGTGGTGGTACTTCCTATTTGATCGGTGGAAGGATGTTGAAAATAGCATCATATCATGAGAATTTGCCTTTGAGATAGTTCTGCCAGCGTGAATAATAAATTTGTTTATACAAAGAATTTTCAACAAAAAAGTTTCATTAGCACCTGCTTTTACCAAGTGTTATAGCTGAAGATAAATTCCAGTATGGAACTATTTATTTGAGTTAGAAATGTTTTCTACGTGAAAAAAAGTGAGCTTTTTCATTTTTCTTATGCCCTTCCCTGTAATGTTACAGTACCTAATGTGAATAATGCCTCAGGGGATTTCTCATTCTTTTAGTCAAGTCAGTGTCTCACAATAAGCTAATCAGGTGGTATGACTACCTACCAACATTTGGATAGGCTCTTTACAGGTTATACATAGAAAAGATTCAGAAATTATAGAAAACTTTCCTGATTTTTTTTAAGACAACTTGTATTATTTTTTAACAGTCTGGAAAGGATCAGTAAGCTAAATTTAACATCCAGGTGTCCTTCAAAAGTGTCTCATGTTCTCAAATGACTGGGGAGGAAGTTTGGAGAGTTTGTGACAAGTATGAAAATTCTAAGAACCAGTTTCTCTTAGGAATGTTGCTGCATGTTCCCAAATTCAGATGCTTAGAACCAACACCATCAGCCTGAAAAGGTCAAGTGACTGAAGAAGCAATTGTCTTGGAATACATTACTTGCAGTGGTACTTCTAAGGCTCAGTTTAAGGCTCACTGTAAAAATCAGTGTAATGGTTAGCTTCAGGTGGTATTCTATAACATTTTAAAAGAATTTGAGGGTTTGCCCTGTTAATATTAAAATATTAAACTCATTGAGTGAAATACAGTATAAAAGGAGCAAATTACGGGAAAGGCAGCAAGATTCTATAAAAAAAAAAGTGTTGAAAACTATGGAGATAAGCCCTTCTCATTTGTATAAAGATGATTAAAAATGATGGATAGGGAATGTTATTCCACTTATGCTTAAACTTGCTGTTTAGAATTCACCAGAGGTTAAAAAGAACTAAAAAATTGGTTAGGTTAAGATAGTTTTTGATGCAGAAAGTGCTCAGTTCTACCTATATCTTTCATTTTTAAGAATAAATCTTTATTTGCAATTTTGTCTTTTCTGCCATTTCTTCAATGCAAATGAATAACTTAAATTCTGCTCACAGTAGAAAGGGCAAAAGTAGCTATAGTTCTTAGTGAGGGAACAGTTGTACAATTAGTTTTGTTAAACATTGTTCTGTGGTGACACAAAGGTGAAAAATCTTTGTCATTTGTACTTGCAGTCAAACTAGAAATTAAATTTAACAATGTGCCTAATGCTATTCTTGTTTGAGTGATTATTATGTGTTCAATGTTTTCTCTAGGTATTATTAGTCTGTGCAAACCTGGGAATTCTGGGATTCAGTCTCTTATTGGGGTACTCTGTATACCAAATATGGAAATACGGGTAGGTGGTAAATATTTAGCATTGGAATAGGAATACTATTGGATGTCTTAATTAACATAAATTACATTTTTTAAAAAAATGTAGTGGTCTAAACACAGTCTCCAATTGAGAGACTAGTAGCCTCAAGTTTATTTGGCCCCCAAATTCGGGTCTATAATTTTTGTATAAACTTCCTGTGTGATCTTAAACAAGCGACTTGTTCTCTGTGTCCATGAAGTGTGAATCAAAGCACACCCTGTATGTCTAACAGGAGGGAATGGAGGAGCAAAAAGGGAAAAGACATGGGGAAGTAATAAAATATTTGTATATGCTCAAATATTTTTGTCAGTGAAATAGATTATAGAATATGAAAGTAAATGAAGGTGTTTTTGTTTAGTTTAGTTTTTAAGTTCCTTTTCATTATTTTATGTAGATTCTGAATTAACTCTAGAATTGCATTGTGATTTAAATGAAGTTAAAAACGTATTAATGTACTGTGAAATGCTTTCAGCTGTTGTTCTTGGTTTTACGTTCTTTAGTTTCTTGTTTGCACTTTGTATGGTAGAAGTCTCCAGTCTGCTGATAATTACTAGAAGCAGAGAGTGGGCATTATGAAAGTCCATCACTTGCATGGACTCAGACTAGATCAGTAGTGCATAAATTATTTTTTTTGCTTTGACCACAGGTCAAAGCAAACTCATGGTAGCTGTAGTTATGAGTTTAAAGCATTGAATTTTAGATAAAAGAATGTGTTTCTTCCCAATTACTGCTTAAAACAAAGAGTTGATGGTCACAGCAGTGACTGGTCAAAAAAAAAAAATTAAAAAATGATCAAAGTAGCCTAAGCATCTGTAGGATTCACAGTTACAGTGCAGCACAATTTTAAAGTGAGCAAGCCCCCCTTCCCTACTTCTCTTCTCCAGATTCCCTTAGATATTAAAATAAACATGTAATCCAAAAAAGAAACCCCAAAATAGACACCAATTTTATTATGCTATAGAAATGAATTTCAAGTTCTTTTTTAAATAATGAACAAAAAGACCATTCTTAAATCTATAAATTTGGTGTTTTGTTTTTGTTTTTTTTTTTGGTAGAGAGGTCTGCTTGAGGTTCTCTATGATATATTTCGCCTTCCTCTCCCTGTTGTTGCCGAAGAGTTTATTGAGGCACTTCTCAGTGTAGGTAAGTATTTAGGACTAGTTCACACAGGAATTCTGTCTGTTAAACTCATAGAAATTTGAACACTTTACCGTTTCCTCTGTTGTGAATTATGTCAGCTGGTTGGCTGTGTTAACTGTTTCGATGTATTAACTGCTTCATCACTGAATTCATTGGGTATTCTGAAGTCTGGTTTAAAATCTCTTATCAACAGTTCAGCAGTGATCAAGCTACCAGTCTAACTTTTTCTGATATCCTTACTATATAATTTGTTTGTTGCAAACAGTAGTGGAGCATAATGGAGCATTTACACAAAACTGTGTACAATACTAGAAACTAGTCATCTTTGGAGTATTAAAAGCATTGGTAGCATGGAAGTGTTGGTGAATGTCACATAAAATTTATTACATTTTCTTTTTCTATATATTGTGTATCTGCTAATTATCCCCTCGGCAATTCAGCAGACTTTTCCTAGGGCAAATATGAATGCTTTCATGTCTATAGTAGAGTTAATCATTTATATTTAGAATTATTGCTTTTTAAACCTTAAGAGTATCCTCTTTGTCTCACAAAAGCATGAGACTGGAAGGAGCAAGTCTGTCCAGCATTATTCAAACTCTGGTTATAAATGTCTGTCATGGTTTGATTATGAAAGCTTAATCCTTGTTCCACTTACAAATAAGTTATTCTTTGCTGCAGACTTGTGACTTTGCTACATGTGGGTATACATTTTAAAATGATAGGTGTTATGATTTCTGTTAAACAAGTTTGTGTTTAGGAATTGGAAGTTTTATTATTTTGTTTGATATTTAGAGTCCTTTTCCTAGCTTTGAAGTTAGCATCACTTTGTGCAGGAGTGTGGTTTAGATGACTTGTTGGAGATTCCTTCTGAACTAAAATTTTCCGTAATATCAAGCCTGAAGAAACAGCTGTTGAGAAGAACTATTTTCCCACAGGCTACAATTAAAATAACATTGAAATCCAGGGTTATAATTAACCCTGTTCATTGTTTTCATATACATATCTATTGTTTTTATATATACTTATATTTTTGTTGTTACAGATCCAAGCAGGTTTCAGGACTGCTGGAGACTCTCTGATGGCTTTGTAGCTGCTGAAGCTAAAACTATATTACCCCACAGAGCCAGGTCAAGGTGGGCATTTCATGAACTCAGTCTAAGCTGTTGATATTTGTTGTTGACAATAATTGTTTTTCTCCTTCAGAAATAATAAAATAAATGTATTTTCTAAACTGTTTACGTACTTTTTTTCCTCTCAGGCCTGATCTCATGGATAATTACTTGGCTTTAGTGCTCTCAGCTTTTATCACCAATGGACTTCTAGAGGTAATTAATTGACTTAAGTATGAATAGATGCTTGCTATTTCCATCCTATAAACATTTAAATAAGATACATTACATACATCCTACGTTAAATGTTGTAATTTTTTAAACTTTTTTGAAGGGTCTGGTTGAAGTGATCACAAGTAGTGATGACCATGTATCTGTTAGAGCAACTATCCTTTTAGGAGAACTTTTGCACATGGTAAGTAAGCCTTCTTGCTGAGAATAAGTAGTATAAGTAGCTCAATGAAAGTAGTTATTTTTCTAGTATAGATTTGAATTTTCTAGGAACTTCAAACATCCATTTTTCATCAAAATAATGGTTTATTTTGTATTACACCATATGTCATTTTATATTATTAAAAACATGATGTGATGGGAAGGCAGTTGATCCCCCAGCTCCCAAATTCTCACCAGTTCTCCTTGCATCAGTATCCAGTAGTATATTTAAGCTGGAGTCCTTCAAACTCACTCATCTGTTACTGTGTTTGGGAAAAGTCTACAGCTGATTTTTGCTTTTCTTTGAGTGATGGTAGCTTTGGCAGCATTCTTAGCTTTCTGTCTCACAGACTGGGCAGATGAAACTTCTGCATTTTCATCTGGGGCATTTCATATTGCATTCAAGTGACTCCCAACTTGAAGTGATCTTTCAGCATTGCTATTGGTATCCCCTGCATAGCACAGAGAAGCTTGAAGGAACCTTGCTTAATGCCTCCTGCTTCTCTTTAACATATTTTACAGTAGCTTCTCCTTTTCCTTTATGCTGCATCCCAACAAGATTAAAGTCTTTACCATTCCACACTGTGACAGGATTTATACTTACTTCCGCAGCTGGAGAGGAGAAGGAATTTTAACTTTATTTTATTGTATTCGTCTTGCTCAGGTTGTGCTAGACTGTTCCAGATCAAAAACAACCAACCAAACATCCCCCATCCCCCTGCTCCCCCCTAAAAAACCAACCAAACAAACAAACAAAAAAACACTGCTTGAAAAACAGAACTTAACCTGATTCTTTTAGCTGTTAGTCATGTGAATTCACAGGATCATAGAATGGCTTGGGTTGGTAGGGACCTTAAAGATTAGCTGGTTCCAACTCCCCTGCCATGGGTAGGGACACCTCCCACTAGATCAGGTTGGCCAAGATCCCATACAGCCTGGCCTTGAACACCTCCAGCGATGGGGCATCCACAGCTTTGCAGGGCAACCTGCGCCAGAATTTCCTCCTAATGCCTAGTCTAAATCTGTCCTCTTTTATTTTTAAACCACTCCCCATTGTCCTTTCATTATCTACCCGAGTAAAGAGTCCTTCTACATCTTTTTTATAAGACCCCTTTAAGTATTGAAAGGCTGCAGTGAGGTCTCCCAGGAGCCTTTTCTTCAGGCTGAACATTCCCAGCTCTCTGACTTTCCTCACAGGAGAGGTACTCCAGCCTTCTAAGCATGCTTGTGGCCCTCCTCTGGACCTGCTCTAACAGCCCCACATCCTTCTTGTGCTGGGGGCCCCAGCCCTGGACGCAGCACTCCAGGTGGGGCCTCACAAGGGCAGAGCAGAGGGGCACAATCCCCTCCCTCCACCTGCTGCCCACCCCTCTGTTGGTGCAGCCCAGGACGCAGTTGGCCTTCTGGGCTGCAGGCACACACTGCTGGCTCATGTCGAGCTTTTTGTCCACCAGAGACCCCAAGTCCTTCTCTGCAGAGCTGCTCTCAGTGGGTTCTTCTGCCAGTCTGTGCTCATGTCTGGGATTGCCCCGACCCAGGTGCAGCACCTTGCAGTTGGCCTTGTTGAACCTCATTAGGTTCATGTAGGCCCACTTCTCCAGCCTGTCCAGGTCCCTTTGAATCTATCTCTTCCTCCTTTCGTATCAACTGCACCACTCAGCTTGGTGTCATCTGCAAACTTGCTGAGGGTGCACTCAATCCCATTGTCTGTGTCATTGAAGATATTGAAGAGCGCTGGTCCCAAGACATACCCCTGAGGGAATGTGGTATGATTTACCTTACTTGACAAACAATTCTTTCATTTTCACGTATTTTCTTGCCAGCAAGAATATTATCTGTAGTGGAGTAGTTTTTGATTACGTTTCTTGGGGATTGTTTTGTCTTTTTTCCAAATAATCATGTTACTCCAGAAGAGATGGTAAGATATCAAAATAAGCTTTGTCTTACAAAACTTAACTTATCATACATAGTCCATATCTTCAATCCTGTACCACTGAAATGAATCAATAATTTGGCCTCCCCTTAATACTGCAGAAAACAAGACCACAGTTTTCAAATATAGGTTTACTTATTAGCATAGTGATTTACAATATCTCACCTCAGCAGCATGGGTCAAAACCAGAATGAATCTGTTCTTCAGTCTTTTCAGAGATATTTTTCTTTAAATAATTGGCACAATTTCTTGAGTATTCATTTAGTTATGTAGCTTAAACAGAGGAGTATGGATTAGCATATGCTATTTCTGTTGGTTTCTGGAATGCTTTTGTGCAGTATTGACTAGATGAACTGCAGTTTCAGTTCATGGTTTGCTGCAAAGCACAGGTATTTTTTGGATTTCTGAAGAGGTGATTAGTCTGAAATGACTGTCGAAATATTGAACAGATACTTGTACTCTTAAGAAATTGAAGTAACCCTTTTATCTTCATTATTCTTCATAGTTTTCAAAAATATTTGCACAACTATCTGTGTATCCTAAAGTAAAAAGAACTAAATATCAAGTAACTTTACTTGGTTAAGTTACTTGGTTAAGTAACTTAGTTCATTGGATAATTCTTCTGTGTGTGTAGAAACATTGGTAGTTACATGTATTGAATGGACATCATCAGCTTGAATAGTTTTAGATTTTCACATAAATATAGATATATATCAGTACTATTATATGTTTTAGTACTTTCTGTACATATGATGTAAGGATGGCTGTTATGCACGTTTCTGCATGCTACCACTTCAAAAACTACTAAAGGAAAAAAAAGGCTCCAAGTCCTAAAATTCCTTAATTACATTAGATTGTGCTTCAGATTGATTAAATAGATAAAAATATTCAAAATGGTATGTTTAATTATTGCTATGATGTTATACAGAATACATTTTTGTTTTCATTCATTTGTGAAAGTATTGTGAAAAATAATAGGTTCTACAAATTCTGATCCTTACAAGATGGCTGAAAATGTTATAGTGGGTTATTCTAACCAGTCTTTTTTTGTTGTTTAGGCAAACACAATCCTTCCTCATTCTCACAGCCATCACCTGCACTGCTTACCGACGTTAATGAACATGGCAGCATCTTTTGACATCATGAAAGAGAAAAGACTGTAAGAATTCCAATTTGTATTAAAAAGCTAAAATACGTGCTTTTTCCCTGCAATTGAATGAAAACCTACGTTACAAGCTTTCTGTTGGTTGAAATCATTGCTGTCTTTATTTAAAAACAAATGCATCCACATAGAAATGCTCTTTGGCTCATGCACTAGAAACTTCCTCTAGTAAGATTCCAGAAGTATATTACCGTAACAGCTTAGGAATTTAGAAAGTTTTCATAGTTTTTTCAGAACACTCCTGCATATGCTGCAATATTTTTCCTATGTAAGTTTCCTAAATGGACTATAACCTGCTGTTTGACCAAACAACATCTGAACCATGTTCTGTTCATTTAACATCTCTATTGTTTCACATTTCTTTTTTTGGCATTTTGATACAATTAAACCTTCTAACCTAAGAATGCCTGTGCCAATTCTTCTCTTCAGCTGTTGTTTATCTATAGGTAATTAAATAGTAATTGACCAAATCAGTGAATCATTATAGGTGTGAGCAACAATAAAAATATAAAATAGGTACGGCTCTGTTTCATGGATCCTTTTTTTCAGCAGAAAATTGTCATTGTACAACAGTACCTTTGTTTAAAAAAAACTTTCTGCTGCTTTCTTTATTGAAGTTTGCATTGTTAATTTTTTGTAGTTCTTTTAAATTCCACTTAAATATAAGATGAATGAACAAATTTTATACAATGTAGTGCAGCATACTGCAGTGGCATGTTGTTAAGCAGTATTAGGAACTGTTTGGAACTCGTTAAGTAAGAGGTATATGTAGGCATATGATTTGAAATGAATGTTTATAGAAGCTTCTTACTCCTTGTTAAACTAGAAAAGTCTGAATTTTTGTCATTTTAGAAAATGTTTTTTTACTTATTTTTAAATAATTTCTCTATACAACTGCTAAGCTTGCAATTTAACTTCTGAAGTGCTATGTCATAAAATGCCGTCTCCTGGGTACTTAGCATCATTTAAGCTACTTGAAGAAAGTCAGTTTTTTAAATTCCAGTTTCTTTAAAATGTGCGCCTGCAACTCAGGGTTCTTATTTGCATTTCTTTTTAGATTATTTAAATTCTGTTTGTATGTGTTTTTTTCTTCCTATAGTAGGTTATAGGAAATGTTTTTGTTAATCTGGTTGTTCTTCCCATTCTTGATCTGGCTTGTCAGTTCTTTATTCTGATAAAGTATCATAACTTCACATTTTCTTCTGTTGTGTTTTCAGTGATAAATTACAAAATCTTTCCAAACTGCTGCTGTAAAATGGTAAATGATGCTGCAGATTGCTTCCAGAAAGCTTCTGCCTGTTTTTCTGGTTTTGAAGATTGATGTTACCAAAAGATTTTGATATTTGAAGACAGTCGTTTTTGTTAGAAGAAAAATATTTTGTCAACAGTATTTGTTATATTAGGGGATCCTGTTTTTTGTGATCACTGCATTGTTTCATGCTCTGAAAACCTGTAAGCCTTTTCATATATTAAATTTATATAATTTAAGTGAACAAATTCACAGGTACTTATGTATTTGAAGATGTACAAAAATGAAAACATTTACCTATCCTATGACTTTTTTGTTTATAGGAAAGGCAGGCTTACCTCCTAATTTTTATACTTCGTTATTTTATTTGATCGGCAGTGTTTACTGCTAGCAGCGTTTTTAGGTTAACTGTTCCTGCCCTCATCAGCTGTCATTTTTGTTTCCTATCTTTTCCTGCGAATTTTCTTACCTGAACAGCCTAGCAACACCATGTATATGGAGGAAGAAGTATACTACTGATAGTACACTGCTGTGTCCTCAGGGTTGGATTTCATGGGAGAAAAGAGCTTAAATATTTCATTAGACAAAGTCAAAGCTAGCCCCCTCAAACATATACTGCAGAATGTTGATCTACAATGACATTTTAAAATACTTTATCAACTTTAAAATTTGCAATATGTTCTAGATGATCTGTGTAGGTCCCTTTCAACTGAACTGTTCTATTCTGTTCTTCTGTGGAGTCTGAAGGACACCAGTAATATCAGAGTAGAAGAAAAGGTGTTAGTAAGGCTCATTCTTCAGTACCAGAAATTCTCAAAGATAATTTTATGTAATTTCAATACAAGACTGAAGTTTATGGATGTATGAAAACTTTCATCAGGAAAAGTATAGTCTGTTTCATGGCTTCAGAATTCTTAGTGAATTCTTTCTTGAGCTACACTTATTTAACTCAGTATGTAGCACTGGAGTTCTTTTAGTTGGATAACAGTTGTCAAATATTGATTATAGTCTTTTTTCTATCAGACGAGCAAGTGCCGCGCTGAATTGCTTAAAACGCTTTCACGAGATGAAGAAAAGAGGGCCTAAACCTTACAGCCTCCATTTAGATCACATTATTCAGAAATCAATCTCAACGCACCAAAAAAGAGATCAATACCGTGTGCAGAAAGACATCTTTATTTTAAAGGTATTACCATTGCTGAGCTTTCAAAACTAATTTGATGTATTTTGGAGACTTAAATCCCACCCCATCCCCCAGCTTTACTTTCTCAGATAATTCAGTAATTTATATCCTGTTGTTAGATTCATAATGCAGTACTACAACCATACAATTTGCTCACAGATGCAAGTTACTCTTTGGTTGTTACGTGAACAGTAAGTGTATCATGTGACAACACAGACAACAATGATGCAAGGAAACTTAATGTAACTTCTCGTATGTGTTCCAGGATACAGAAGAAGCACTTGTAATGAATCTCAGAGACAGCCAGGTTCTCAACCATAAAGAGAACCTTGAGTGGAATTGGAATCTGATAGGGACCATATTGAAGGTGAGCATAAATAGAGCAGGATAGTATTTCTTACGGAATTGTTTGAAAACACTGTTTCCCTTTCACATGTGAGCTTTGATTTCTAGAATTAATTCTATACTATATGTCATAATTTGTTCTATTTCAGAAAATCCGGATGTTATGGATTTAATCAGTATTGTTACAGTCTTTGTTTACAACCCTTAAACTGTGTGAATTTAACTGTAGTGATTTTTCCACAATTTTCTTAATAAGCACACAAAATTTATATAACTTTATTTGCACAGAAATAGACTTTATAGAATGAGATGATAACTTTAAAGTTACTAATACTTCAGTCCAAGCGGAGTACTGCTTTGTTCAGTTTCATAGCAGTTTTTTTTTTTTCATATAACATGAGCTGAAGCTTAAGGTTGGCGGTAGGTTATAGATCAGGCTTAAAACATGTAGACCAAGCCACGTATGAAAGCTTCGGTAATTCAGCCTTATAAGTTTTGAACTAATAAAATTAGTCCCATAGCATCAAGTTCATTACAAAGTTAACTTGTCTGTATGAAACACTTCCTAACTGGAAACACCTCTGATAGGGAGGTCTTTATCTTATGTATATTTAGTGCAAAGCTTTTAAGAGACTCTTTTTGAACAGAAATGTTCCCTTTGAGTACTTAGTATAGTCTTAGAGACAAAATAGCTTCTGTCATTGTGTCAAAGCTTTCCTTCTGTTGTTGCCCCCAAGTAATGTTTTTCTTAAAGTCTTTACTATGTTGTTGTAAATATGGTGAAAGTAGAAAAAAGTAGTCAAGATGACAGACAAAAACAAAACAAGCAAACAAAAAACACAAACCACAAAATATTTCTGCATTTTCTCAGGGATTGATTGAGAAAGCAAGAATCTGTGTGCTATTAAAACTTGAATATGTAGCCTTGCTCCGCTGAATTTTGCCTGTTTACATTTTTTTTACAGTAATATTATGAAATTTACATTAATCGGATAGTATTTTTGACTCATTAATAAAGATATTCTCAAGAAACTGTTCTTTGGAATCTCACATTTAGTTAGTTTGTGTAGTTTTTTCGATAATGGAAATTTTATGTAGATGACCGTGAAGAAATATTTTTATCCTGAAATGTAAGAGCAGAAAAACTTCTAAGTCAAGCTGTCAGTTTCCCTGCTGTCTCAGACCAGATTTTACAGTGCCCTGTCAAACAGTTTTAATTGCCTCAAAATTAGGGTCTTCTGTCTTTCAGAATGAGTAGTTACTATATTTTCTGGTTAAATGCTAACCACTTCCCTTCCTGCTGATGTTATCTTAGTTTACATTGATGTTGTATAGTTTATCAGAGCTGTCCATCTGTAGTTCCTGAATGAACAGGACCAGATTCCAGTGTTCAGATTGCCACCTCCTTCCTCCCAACTCTGTCACAGCCTTATGGCTGTGGAGCATTGCCTTTCCACCACCTTACTACCTACTTCTCAGTGATCCCTTACTGCCTTTTTACTTGTGTAGCTTGCTGTTTAAACTGCTAAAAGAACATTAAAGGTGGCAGTGGTCAGGATGGAGGGAATAAGACTATCAACAGAAGAGTTTAAAGACTATTTTAATAAGCAGTATTTAAGTGAATGGTAATTTCTCAAATAAATCAGATTAATAGTGAAAACGAGAACAAAAAGCCAAAACACAATTTCCCCATTATGCATATCAAAATTTCTTTTTTATTTACAGAGAAGAAGCTGACCAAAGTTGTTTATTTTTCATTAGCATGTCATAGTTTGCTGTTTTCATTAGAATTGTGGACTTGTACACATAACATGCTCGCAACATTTCCACTCCTTCTTTAGAAAAATTAAAACAGTTACTGGAGCAAGAAGTGTGGGCTTTTCAATAAAATAAGTTTTTTTTAGCTAATATTAGATGCAAAAAACTTACATCTGTAACAATTAGGTGATAGAAATGAGTAAATTTTAGTGACTAATCAAAGACTGATGTACAAGTTTGATATAATCCTATATTTGCTGTTTTTCTAGTGGCCAAATGTAAATCTAAGGAACTATAAAGATGAACAATTGCACAGGTATGTAAAAATTATGTAGACTTTCTTTGAAGAAAGAAAATTGGAAAGCCTCGTTTTTATAATTGCAATAAGCTATTCCTTGGATATGTCACATTTCTAAAATTTAATGTGGAGATGAGCAACAAAAACGAAATTTAGATAATTAGGTTGTAATATTTTTGCATTAAATAAATCACTACATCTTGAAGTTATTTCATATTTATGATCCAAAAAGAGTAATACAGGCTTCACAAACCCTATTTAATTCTAAATCTTAAAATATTACCTCTCTGACATTTAATACATTAGTGTTTGATGTCAACACTTGACAAATTTTGGCAGAATAGGCCTATAAGTATACAGCTGTAACATTGCAGCTTTCATCAAAACCTAAGAGGAAGTTGTTTCTAGTTGCTATTAATGGCAAGGGAAGTGTGTGTGACTTGAACCAAACAAATGAGGGGAAAAAAAAAACAGCACAGTGCAACTCAGGTTTCTTTCATGTCTGTTGGCATTAAGGCATTCCTATTTGTGCACGTGTGGTAATCATGTTATAAATTAGTTCCTGTTTGTCACTTTCAACATGTACATCAAACTGATTTGATTTAAGTAAATTATTTTGAAGAGTAGTTCTGTATTGGTAGGCACGGAAATCCACTTTGCAGAGATTTGAGGAAAAACCTAAAGCTAAAATGTATCCTGAAAGGCTCACGCTGCTCCATTTTACTTTTTTTAATTAAAAAGTAATCGGGCTACTTTTGTATAGTGGTCCCAGTATAAGTGGTATTCCCATTGTGTAATCATAGTCATAATTTAATTTTGCATTTGTAATTTTTTTTCCTTTACCTGAATATCAGTTGCTAATCTGTTCTGGGTGTTAAGGAACTATTTATCAAATTTGGTGGTTTTCTAATGTTCTTCTCTAAATGAGTGTCTGTAGTCTCCACTCCTTTACCTACTTACTTGCCTACCTGGGACAGTATTACTGTTTGCTGTGTTTCTACTGCACTCAGGTATTGATCAGTGAGAAAACTGGAAAACCTAGGATTGAGTTAGTATTAAACTTCTAGAGTTAGTTGATCCTTTCTGTAGGATTGTGGGTTACATGCTTTAACAGCTGTAAAATGCTGTTCTTCATGTTCAATTAAAACTATACTCCCAAATCTTTCTAGTTTTATTGCTGATCATAAAGCTTTTTCTGCAACATTGTGTTTTTGAGGTATAAAATAAATTGGCCTTCTGTACCTTGATTTTTTAATGTCTTATTTTTGGTAGTGTTTTTGTGATGATCTTACAGCTATTAAAGTGAAAATACAGGTATTTTTGTATAGATTCCTTCATTTCAGAGAGAAATGTTAATGCACTGTACATATGCATATATGTGTAAATATACACGCACTCACATATGTATGTAATACAGTCATATGAATGCGTGTGCTAATACCTATAATGTGTATTTCACTAATAAGAAAATAAATTACACTTCATTTGACAAATTAAAGAAGCTCTCAGATTTCCTTTATAGTTAGTTTTTGTATTGGACTTCAGACAGTGGTTTACTTTTTTAACTAAAGACAATGCTTTAGTTAAGCTTTCTTATGCTTGACATATCTGCCTTCAGACAAAACATTGTGCTCTTATAAAGCACAAATGTTTGGTTTTTGAATAAGAATTGACAGGGGGAAGCTCTGCTGAATATTTATTTCTGCAATGCAGTATTTGGGCTATATTGTTCAGTGTAATTTCAGAAAGTCAAAGTGACAGTCTGCATTTGTTATCATTGCATTATGTTTCAAATGCTTAAGTGAGGTGAATGAAAATACTGTTGCTGAATAAATATGGCAGAACATGACATTTTTTCACAGTAGTACTATTGTAGCTGAAGAAAAGTCATGTAACAGACACTTTTTTAGTTCTTTAAAAGTCTAAATAGAACAGTCTTTGAAGCTTGCCACAGGAAGAAGTACAGCAGAATAAATTATAAACATGAGTGAGAAGGAAGCTATGTTTTTGAAGAGCACAGATTTTAAGTTCCTGTGCTTAGTGTAAATCATGACAGAAAACCCTTTATAATGTATGATACAGCTACATTTCTGAAATTGTCTGGATAGACTCATTACTGATGCCTGCTACTCTCTTAATAACTTCTGAAAAAATGTTGCCAATAAGCTAATTTAATGATAAAGTATCTTTAATACTGCCATCATTTTATACTCTAAGGGATTCCTTGTCTTACTGAAAAAAATAACATTCTTTTTTACTTTCCTTAGGTTTGTAAGAAGATTACTATATTTCTACAAGCCTAGCAGTAAACTATATGCCAATCTGGATCTGGACTATGCCAAGGCTAAGCAGCTCACTGTGGTGGGTTGTCAGTTTACAGAATTTCTTCTTGAATCAGAAGAGGTAAGAAATTTTCAGCTAGAAGATGAGATAGTGATTAAGCTGCTGTGTGCCACTTAAAGGAACATTAATTTTAATAAAAACTTCTGTAGACTTTGGGTATTAAACCTAAAATCATCAGCATAATTAAGAAAAATATCTTAAAATTGTGAATTAATGAGACACTGGGGAGGTAACTGTGTCTAAGTGACTTTATTAAATACAGTTTTATTGAATGCAGCTTAAGTTTCATTTTGTTTTTTTGAAATTTTTGCTGTGTCTATCTATCCTTTCTTTACCTTCTTTCTTCTTGTGTGCTATGCCTTGGACCAGGAGAAAATGTCAATGAACAGTTCTTTTCCTAGAAAGAACAGAATTGCTCCTAAGATGTTTCCAAACTGAATTTGTTTCATTTGCATTGAAACCTTTTTTAGTCTGAATTCGTTGCCAATAAATGCTTCTATTTTGTACCTGTGTTGTTTTTACATTTAAAAAACTTAGTGACAGATTTTGATTAAAAAAAGTACAAGTTCTGTTGCTAATAATACTGTTGCTCTTTGTTTTGTTAGGATGGACAAGGTTACCTGGAGGAATTAGTTAAAGATATTGTACATTGGCTCAACACTTCTTCAGGAATGAAACCTGAACGCAGTCTTCAAAATAATGGGTTACTAAATACGCTTAGTCAGCACTACTTTCTATTTTTTGGTACTCTTTCTTGTCACCCTCATGGAGTCAAAATGCTTGAAAAATGTAATGTTTTTCAGTGGTGAGTGGTTTTATTCTGTTCGAATTGTGCTTATGAGTATAATCATTATGAAACTTGTAAACTGTGCATGAGGACCACTGTCTATAAAGCTGGAAACTTCCAAATTCTTGTGATTATTTTCAAGTAGAAACTCCCCAGTTGTGGAGTGGGGTTTTTTGTTGGTGAATGGCAGTGTGGAGTGGTTTCTTTTTGTTTTCTTTTCTGAAGATCATAGAATCATAGACCAGAGAAGTGAGAAGTAAAAGCAAACTGAAAACACCATCCCCTCTTCTATTCTTCTACCTCCTCCTGGGTTTTGCAGTGTTTTAGAATGAGGAATTGTTTACAAAGTTTCATGAACATTTATTTTTGTACTCAAAATCACTAATTCAAGTGTGCTGACAACTGTTGCAGAGCAGTTACAAAATGAAAGTTTTTTTCCTTGCAGTTTAGTGCATTATTCTGTCCCCTTTGGCTGTAACAGATGTAATAGTTTAAAGTTATTCCACTTCGTGTGAGAACTTTGTATTCTTCTGCATTTATAGAAGTGAAAGATTTGTTCAGAGTACTTAAGTTTAAATTGTTGACTGGGTAAATAATTGGGTTTAACTGGATTCAAATACTGATATATTTTTTTCCCTTCCCCAGTCTTCTCAATCTTTGTTCCTTGAAGAACCAGGATCACTTGTTAAAACTGACTGTTTCTAGTTTGGATTACAGTAGAGATGGCTTAGCGAGAGTCATCCTCTCTAAAATCCTGACGGCAGCTACTGATGTAAGTTTGATTCAATTTATGTACCGTTGTTATTTGCAAGTAGATATTTATTTTGTTTTTCAAGATGCGTGACTTTGTTTTTAAGATTTTTTATATCATAGAACCATAGAATGGTTTGGGTTGGAAGGGACTTTAAAGATCATCTAAGTCCAACCCCCCTGCCATGGGGAGGGACACCTCCCACTACACCAGGCTGCTCAAAGCCCCATCCAACCTGGCCTTGAACACTTTCAGGGATGGGGCATTCACAGCTTTGCGGGGCAACCTGTTCCAGTGCCTCACCACCCTCTGAGTAAAGAATTTCCTCCTAACATCTAATCTACACCTACCGTCTTTTAGTTTAAGGCCATTCCCCCATGTCCTATCAATGTACCCCCTGACAGCTTTCTTGTAAGCCCCCTTTAGGTACTGGAAGGTCACTCTAAGGTCTCCCTGGAGCCTTCTTCTCCAGGCTGAGCAATCCCAACTCCCTCTGCCTGTCCTCATAGGAGAGGTGCTCCAGCCCACCGATCATCTTTGTGGCTCTCCTCTGGACTTGTTCTAGTACATCCATAGCCTTCTTATGTTGGGGGCCCCAGAGCTGAATGCAGGACTCCAGGTGGGGTCTCACGAGAGCAGAGCAGAGAGGGAGAGTCACCTCCGTCACCTGGCTAGCCATGCTTCTTCTGATGCAGGCCAGAATATGGTTGGCTTTTGGGGCTGCAAGAGCACATGGCCAGCTCATGTCAAGCTTCTCATCCACCAACACTCCCAGATCCTTCTCCTCAGAGCTGCCCTCAATTCATTCTCCACCCAGCCTGCATTTGTGCTTGGGATCGCCCTGGTCCAGATGCAGAACCTTGCACATGGTATTGTTGAACTTCAGAAAAGTTTTTCCATTTTGTCTTTAGAGAAAAGAAACTCCTAGTTGGTGTAGATCTTGACCTTGCTGTGGACTTCACACATTTTACTGTATTTGTGCTCAAGATATTAAGTCATTCAAACAGAATTTTCTCTCATTTATGAAGAGAATTGAAGTCTTTAAATGTGTAAACCAAGTATAACACTATCGTCTAGGTCATCAAACATCCTAAACCAATTGTGAAGGCACTGTTTTCACAAACAGAAATGTGTATTTCTAGCAGTAATAAACAGGGTAAGCTTCTAGTGTTTTGATAATGGTTGAGATCACTGTGGTGGAACTGACGAGAAGCTATCCCCCTTGGATTAAGGGAGTGGTTTCAAAATAGGCAATGGGATTTGTACTTTTGAATCAGAGATGAGTGGAAATAACATACAGATGTAAGAAAGGAAGCTCCTGAACTAAAAGTTCAAGAAACTGAGTGAAAAGAGAATTCAATCGGGTGTAACAGTAGACATGCAATCATTGATATCAAGAAATTGACAATTACTAAGCTTAAATATAACTAGGAAACAGCTTCCAGTACTTTGTAAGACCTGTTCTTCCTTCAACTGGACAAGGCAGAATGTATTCTAGAGTGGATACAAGAGGGTAGACACTAGCTTTAAAAGTCTCACTGTATTTAAGAAGAGCAGAGAGAAAGAAATCAAGGATGTTTCTCAGAGGATACTAAAGACTTAGATTCTTATAGGTAAAGAGAGCAGTATAGAAGTAATGTAGCTAGTTGGGGTTAAAGGAATACCTCAGTGAAAGAAGAGGATGAGAATTCCTACTGACTATTTTTAAGTAGTGTTTTAATGAAGTGATGATTTTGATATCCTTTTTTCCAAGGCTATTTTTTGCCTAGTCTGAGCAAGGAAATAGAAATTAACATGTCGTGAGGACTGTATCGTTATGTGATTTGTAAGCTTCTGTTAGATGACTGCTAGTTGAGAGCAGTTTAGGCTGTAGAACTTTGAGCTGTTTCAAATGAGATTGTGTCAATAGTTACTGATGTCCAGTCCTCTCCGCCAACCTCCCAGATATTTTTTCCTTAACGTAAAAAGAGGGGGAAAAAAAAGGTGAGGCAAGGGGGAAAAAGACACCAACATTTCAGTTGCTTCCAAATGCAGCTAGTTAACAACAAGGGAAAAAAAAAGTACAGATGTGCTGTCCTAGTCTCTTCAATGAGGTATATAGTTATATGGATAATTTTTAGCATTTTATTGGGAATTAATATCTGTGCTTTAGCCTTTGGGAAGATTTCTTGATTTGTGATATTTAGGGTATGATGATTTGTTTTGACATTTTCAAATATCCAGTACTTACACCAAATTTTGGGTTGTTGATCATCTTCCATGCATTCCATAATGACCTACTTTTCTATTTTTTTTAAATGTTAGGAAGGGAAAACAAATCTTAGTAAGGGAAAACCAAACAAAAAAATAAGGTATTAAACTCTGTTGCAGATATCACTAGCTGTTAGCAGACTAGCTTTAAATGGGGTGCAGATACTGTCTGAACATACTGTCCTGAGCGTATACAGAGCCAGAAAGCAGTTGGGAAGCTACCATTGCTGTTGAGATGTTAACTGAAAATGCGAATTCCATTGATCAGTAGTTTGGCATAATGAACAATGGGTTAATAAACACTTGTATTTTTCACATGAATAGGGTAGATGTCACTCCCCAGCACCTTAGAAGTTAAGAGATGGTGAAGCCTCCAGGTTTACACATTTCAGCTCTGGTCTGTTTGTGATTGCAATAAGGATTAGAGATCATGATCTCAAGTGTAATAGATTATGATATATTACATGATTACATGGTAGATCATGATCTATCTACTGGTATTACCTTAAGTATTTAATGCTGAACCTTGATGTATGTTGAGGTTGAACTCCTTGGAGAAAGCTATGATACATTCTACAAGTTCAGAAACAGAAGAACTCAAAGTTTGGAGCTCAGACCTAAATAGTTTTAAAGGTAGGGATCTATCTTTCCAAATACACTGATATCTTCTTGCATCAGTGCTGTTTTATGGCCTCAGCATGTGTTATGGCTACTGAGTTCTAATGCTTTAATTTACCAGTCTGTCATTGGTATGTTGATCTAGCACTGTTGTCTAAGAAAACACCAGAGACTATGTAACTACCTATTTTTTTGGCAGTCTTTTGAAATGTGAAAGAATAGGGTATCTCTTTACAGCTGACTGACATGTTATGTAATTAAAATATACATTTTTTTTGCATGTGAAGTGATTTTGGCCAATAATCCTTTATATCAGGGCTGGTTGTGCAGTCAGTTGTAGCAGGTCTGTAACTATAGTAATGGCAAACAAGTTCATAGCTGGAAGGTATGGTGACTTAAATTCTGCTATTTAGAGTTTAATATTGCGCTGGATGAGAGTATCCTTGGTTTTTGTACACTGCAATGCCATCAGAATCCTGTCTACATTACTTCTTGAACCTCTTAAACAGTCAGACTTTTTGATACTTCTTGAACATTAGATGATACGTCACGGCATTTTTGTTTCCTGATTAGTTGACCTGCTTGGAGTTCCTGGAATTCATAAGGAAATACTTTAGTCTTTTTGATCTAAAAGAGGAAAATTCCAAATAGAATGGACCATCTCAGCGACCAGAAATGAATCCACATGTGCATCTACCACAGATGATTTCGTATATTGATGATTTACTTAAACTCTTTCCCAGCCACATGCGTTCTTATCATGGTGATTGAACTGATTGGATTTTGCGGAGAAAATTTTGTTGAATACCTCTTGACAAAAAGCAAAATGTTAACCTGTTGAAGGGTACTTTGGCAGTACGTGGTGTAAAGAATGTTGTCAGTACCAAATGGACAAAATGCCTATGTTTAGAATTCCTGGTGTATGTGTCCCCAGTAGAAGATAAAAGCTTAAAAGCTTTATTTTTATGCAAAGGCTAAAGTCTTTTAATTATTCTGGATTAGCTGTATTAACTGTAATTTAGTGGTATAAATGGTATATTTGAGCTACTGTAATTGGCAAAACTACGAGTGTCTTCCAGAAATTATTTATGAGGTGGAAGGAGTAGTCAGTTCTGAGAGGGTAAGATGCCAGAAGGGATATGGAAATATTGTACTGACATATTTGCATGGGTAGTTCCATTAACTGCAGAGTAATTTGAAAGTAAATCTGCTTTAGGTGTTAGGGCAGGTGTTTGCCATTTTCTGAGGTTTATGGTCTGGATTTCTGAAACAGCATTGTCAAAATATGGTACTTGTTTTATACGTAGCAAGCATGATAGGGGAAAAATAAAAATGTGGTCCAATTTATACCAGTCACTCTTCTGTCCCATAGGGAGAACCTATTTTTAAAAATTATTAGAACTAGCAATTTATCAGCTTGGACAAGTGAATCTTAAGAATAATGAACATGCAGTTCAGATTAATCTCAGACTTGCATTTTCTGTTTGATAAGATACAGTTATCTAAAAGATGACAGTTTTAACACATAGGGCATGAATCGCACTTAGTTGCTGTAAAATATGGTCATTGAAAATGTATTTTCAGTAGTGATAAATCATTAATTACATTAGCTATTTTTCTTCTGTTCTCCTTGCTTTTTGCAGAGCTGCAGGTTGTATGCAACAAAACACTTAAGAGTGTTACTGAGAGCAAATGTAGAATTCTTCAGCAACTGGGGGATTGAGTTACTGGTGACACAGTTACATGATAAAAATAAAACTATTTCTTCTGAAGCACTTGATATTCTAGATGAGGCATGTGAAGACAAGGTGAGCATCATTTCCTGCATCTTTTCCCTTTCAATCTTTGTGGTATGCTACTTTAAGCTGTTCCTCACCTCCCCCCTGCCCCCCCAGTAGCAAAGTATCCAAGAAGGTACTGATGGTTTGTTTTCTTGGTTGTCCTTGATGGACTTCATAATAGTCATTTCAGCATGGGTCTACAAACTACACTATTAATGACAAGAAAAAGTAGATGTTTGGATTATGCTTACTATTAAATATTAATTCACACTAATTCAGCTATTTTAATCATACTTTTTGTAAGGGAACATATATCTAATGCCAGAAGGTACCAAAAGTGGACAATATTAGGATGAGGTTAGTTTCACACTTATTTTTGTGATAAACTTGTTACATCATTGCTTACAGATTGTTGTAATTGTAGTTTTCAGAGTGTTACAATGTTCAGATAAGACTTATTTTTTAATTATTTTAGGCCAATCTTCATGCCCTTATCCAGATGAAACCAGCTCTTTCTCACCTTGGAGATAAAGGTTTGCTTCTACTCCTAAGGTAAACATTGAATATGCTGTTTGACTTATAATGTGGAAACAAAGCATTTGGTTTGTATTCAAGTTATGTGATTTACGTGGGGTGCTGATTGTCTGATGTTACTTTACAGGTTTCTCTCCATTCCAAAGGGGTTTTCATATCTAAATGAGAGAGGTTATGTAACAAAACAAATGGAAAAGTGGCAAAAGGTAATGCTAAGCGTAAAAAGTGTGCATTAGCTTGAAATTAGGAGGAGGAAGAGTTTGAATACGTGGGCTTGAGAAGGTCCAAGATAATGATGTTGTGCATTCATATAGGTGTATTTCTATTGCCAGTGCATTTATTGCCTCAGTGACTTAGGAAATTCCGGAAAAATATTGACACGGACTTGGAGGTGCATAGCTGCTCTGTACATGCATGCTTTTCATTTGACAAGGCCTTTTATATAATTTTGATATTCCAGAAAGTACTTAAAGGTGTAGTGACTTAATGAATTTCTAAAATAGGTAGTTGTAAGGTCTTATCCAGAAAAGTATGGAAAGGAACACTACTTTTCAAGATAGCTGTCAACTCTAGCTGTGGCTAATTAAGTTAAATCCAGAACTCATGAAGATAGAATTAGCCTATGCAGTTAGGAAGTAGATAAACACAAGACACATTAAGAAAAATACATCGTTGTCAGACTAAAGTTAGTAGTCATACATCATTTTGTAATTTAAGTGCTTATTTTCCTAAGGTAGTAGTTAAGCATTTTGTAAAGGTCAAAATCCTATGGGCCATTAGGTAATTTTTGACTAATTTATAAGCTGTTACTTATCTAAGAATACTGAAATGTGTGGTGGTCTGAGATGTTTCAGGTTAAAGTAAAAAGTGAAATATTTTCTACCATTTTTAACTTTCTCTGAAGTAATTATGGAATCAGTTGTTGACTCTGCAAAATCCTATGTATGAAGTACAGTACTTTTGGTGAGCACTGCATTCAAATTATAAAGAAATTCATCCTTCATTAAGCACTTCAATTGTTCCTTCCTTATAAAGTACCTTACTACAAAAAATAAACCACCTAAACGTAGCGTGTCAACGTTTGTCTATATTATTTTAGGAATATAACTTAAAGTATGTTGAGTTGATTGAAGAACAACTTAATGAAGCACTTACAACATATCGCAAACCTGTTGATGGTGATAACTATGTTCGTCGGAGCAATCAAAGGTAAACACTCACCACAAGAATCTTCTTCATCTGAAAAAGATGAGGAGTAACTCATTGCATTACAATGCAGTGTAACTTACATTAAAGGAAAGCTTCAGAATTCCTGAAAAAGGATATGGTTTTTCTTCCTACCAGATTACAGCGACCACATGTCTACCTTCCAGTTCACCTTTATGGCCAACTGGTGCACCATAAAACAGGCTGCCATTTATTGGAGTCTCAGGTGAGGATAGCAATGATTTAAAATTTGAATGATTTTAAAGAGTACTGTAACTCTTTTTAAAGAAATGTTTTAAGAGATGTCATTTAAACAGTCACTGCAAAATAAGTAGATTACGAAAGTCTCAAGTGTTTTGGGGCCAAAAATTTGTGAAAACAATCTTTCCATCTAATTTCATGTGAAATTCTTTCTGGGCACTGAAATATCAGAAATACCTTGCACTATTTTTCTTAAAATGGCTAGCAAAAAAAAAAGTAAAGCAGCTAGTAAAGCAGCTTGCAAGTAGGAATAATTTTTTAATCTGTGTATAAGAATCAGTTCTTCATTAATTAAATTGACTTTTAATGTGATTTTACAAAATTATGTTTTGAATTGTATTTAATAGTTGAAAAAATCAAGTGAAAAGTTATATATTTTCCTGTATTAAACTGATGAACGTTACCCATATAAAATCTGAATTGACCTGATGCATTCACTGGTTATGTTACATTTTTCCACCTTCATTACCATTGATGTTAATTTATGCTTACTATGCCACAACTATGACTGTTTATTTCAGGGTGTGTACTTCAAATTAGTTCTTTGTTTCCTAAAAATGCAAGACAGCCTGTTTCACTGAGGTCTCTCTCTCATTTTTAATTATTTTTTTTGTTTTTCTCCTTCAGAGTATTGTTACAGATCTGAGTTACACTGTTCGTTCCCCAATGCTGGATAAGTGGGAAGGAATTAAGCAGCTGAAAGCAGCCCTTTGGGCCTTGGTTAGTAATAGGTTTACAATCTTTTTGCAGCTGTTTGACTTCTGTTGAAACTTTTGATTCTGCAATAGCTAAGCAAAATCCTTTAAAAAAAACATTGTTTAGGTATTTTTCTCATAAAATGTGCAACTTTTCCCTCCCCCTGCCAAGCTGACATTCTGTACCATAACTGGAATAACAGATGAAGATTGTTCACTGCATCTGTTTTATTCTGAGCTTTTTTCGTTGTCACTTTTTACAAATATAAAGAACAGATTGCCACGTGCAACAACAGTATTAGTATGGAGCCAGAGATTACAACTTGCTGTGTGATACATCTACTGTAGTATTCCAAAATTCAAAGTTTTTGGAGGAAAGCTTGTGCTGCTGTTGATTGCCTGTGAATATATGGTTATGACATCCTCGGTACTGGGGATAACCTGGAAAAAAAACAGTGTTATGTGTCTATCCAATCTACACTTCTAAAGCTGCTTTGCCACCTTAAGTGTTCATTTGCCTTTTTTCTGTCTTCCCCAAAGTTTGTTTTGGAACACTTGTTCAGGGTGACTATTACTGGAAGACATTGTAGGTATGTAATAAAATGCCTGTTTAAGAGGAATGTAAGATAAGTTTTAAAAAAAAAAAAGTTATACTGGTGGTTATAGTATAACTGGTAAACTGAGGAATACATATAGTTACCTGTGACAGTCTTAGCTGTTACAGTATCCTCAGTCCTTTACTGAATTTGGAGATACCCATGGCATGACTAGGTGATATTAAAAAGGAGGGAGAAACTGCTCAATTTTCTAATACCTTTGAGAGGATTGTGGATGGGAACTCTACTACTTACAAACAGAAGTGTTGAAAACTTTACATCAATGGTGCTGCAGATCACATCAAAATCAAAACTTACTCGACAAACTATTTTATTACAGGGCAATATTGGATCATCAAATTGGGGTCTTAACTTGCTTCAAGAGGAGAATGTAATTCCTGATATAATGACGCTTGCCCAACACTGTGAGGTTCTCTCTGTTAGAGGGTATGTGTATTTAATTATTAAACAAAATGTAAAGATGGTAGTTCCAGTAGGTTTTCAAATACCTGTACTTTATTCACATGGATATATATTTTGCCACTGATTTGGTAATCAATTATTAGGAATTATTGATAACAGGGTTTGAGAGGATTCTCAGAATTGTTTGGGAAGTTCAAAAGTACAAGCAAATGAAACTTATGGGGGAAAAAAAATTATATTACTCTTTGCCTCCTTTAAAAAGCAATTAAAATATGTAGTGTGTATCTCTGGAATTGATTTATTATTCCATCGTTTTTATTTATTATCTATTTTGAGTCTTTAAAAGGGAGCATAAATAGATGGTCTTTTGCCTAATAGTGCTACTGTATCAATGTTTTATTTTATCAGGCTTTTTGTAATAATTGAGTTTTATTTTTGTATAGTATATTTTTAATGTGTTTTGGATATTTTAGCGTACTTAAGTTTCTACTGATTTACAAATGAAAATCGGGAACAAAAAGTGGCAATTTTGTGAAGTTTCTTCTGAACTGTTCTGAAACTTTCCTTTCAAAAAAGGAAAAAAACTTAGTTAAATTAGATGCTATTATTGTTGCTCTTTTTTCTATATATACGTTAAATACAGAACGTGTGTCTACGTGCTTGGTCTAATAGCCAAAACTAAACAAGGATGTGACATTTTGAAGCATCACAACTGGGATGCAGTGAGACACAGTCGTAGACAGCCTTGGCCAGTGGTCCCTGATGACATGGAGCAGCTCTGCAATGAACTTTCTTCTATACCCAGTACTCTTAGCTTGAACTCTGAGTCCACCAGTTCTAGGCATAACAGTGAAAGTGAATCTGCACCTTCAAGTAAGTTGGAAAAAAAAAAAAAAAAGACA